>NC_134503.1:3447599-3469343 GCF_040206685.1 Ascaphus truei
TGCTCTGTCAAAGCAGATAATGAACAGGATTTTATTAATAGAGCAGCAAGAAACACTAACTTAAAAACATGAACATACTAATGGCAGCTGAAAGTACATAGGTAGTGACTCTCTCAAGATAGATGCTAATAAATGAACCAATAACTAAATTGTGTCTAAAAAATGTTGCAGATAAATAATATAAATTAACACAAAAAAGCTAGATGGAACAAAGAAAAAACCCCTTGGAGAAAAAAACCTCGCTACAAAATATAATGTGTAACTAAAGGCACAAGGAAAAGTAAGATATCAATAATCCTATATACACACAAGTGTATATAATCAAAAAAATAACTTAAACCAAGGGAAACATTTTTATATACAGGGGAGAAAAAAGTAATACCCAAACTCAAACCCTGATCAGCAAATACTAAAAATAATGAGTAGTCAGAACAGCAAGATGCATGGAGTAGCTATGGTCATAGTTCACAAGCAAACAGAAACATGGTTTTGCATAGTAGCAGAGTGCCAGTGCTGGAGGCAAATCCAGACACACATGGGTGTAAGTTCCACATAGACTGATAACCCCAGGCAGCAGGGGAAATAATACTCAGCTGTCACAGGTTAGCGAAGAGGATCAGTCCTAGGTGATTAGGCTCCAGTGTTTGCTCATAACAGGTCTAAAAAATCCATCAGCGCTACATCAAACAATAAGAGTCACGCCAGGAAAATCACATGTAGCTGCCAATAGCTAACACTCAACGCGTTTCAGCCTTGGGGGCCTTTATCCCGGAGTGATCAAAGATAAAAAGATAAAAAATATAAATGAACTAAGTAGGAACTGAACCATTTGTCACATTGGACGTGCATTGGGGCTTCTCGTACATTCTCGTTCTATATAATATAAGTTATGGTGGGTGAAAAAGGCGGCAAAAAACCTCAGTCAGTGCGGTATTAAAGGATTCTCGTCGTTTGGGAGTGTGGGGGTTAACTGGCGATAAGATGAATAGAAAGATGTAAAAATGAATAGATTTTGTGCACTGCTTTGCGTGAGTGAAATAATAGTACCCCTCGCAAACCCACAACACAAGTAGGACTACACCACACGTGGTACAACAGTTCCACGTCTGAGAGCGCGCGGTGTGGGACGTCCCTGGGTTTATTTCCGTTTCTGAGACCCCCTCGACTGGCCAGGGGTAGAAATAAATATTTGGGGGCTTTGGTTATTCTGCAGTTAAAAAAAAACCAAGATTGGCCAGAGGTTGAGTTACCGGGGAAATGCCATCTCTTCTAATACATCACATATCAGGTACACAATGAACTTATGGTGAGTAAAAAAAAAGAGACAAAATCCATTAAACCATTAACCAAACACCCAAACCTAAGCCATTAACGAGAGCCAAAAGGTTTGGCACAGCTGTCTGTGAGTGGGTTTGTTGGTCGTGCACTTCTTTATCCCCGGCTGGAAATGCCGTGTAAAACAACAGACGTAGAGCCGTGTTAAAGTGGATGAGAAGCAAAAAGTGATTACCCAGAATCCTCTGCGGCAGTGGAAGCACAGGATGCTGTGGGATTATGGGGGTAAGGTAGGGTGGTGAACCTGTCTGAGAGGTGAATGGGTTCCTAAGTCTTCTTTATCATTGCTTTACGTAGTACATCACTTATGAAATAGGCGGCCATTAAAAAGGGCAGCGTCTGTGGTACTAAACGGACATCTCACGTGTATATAGAGTAACTCACTCTTCCATGTGTCTCTCAGTGTAAAAAGAAGGAAGGAGAATACTGTGCCGGTCGCAGGTGACTCCGGTGATTTGGTTTACACCATAATCATTACTCCTAGAACGGAAGGATCGGACAGGACTGGCAAGCAGATATATGATATGTTGGTTGTAATAACCGTAGCCCATCTCTTCCCAGGTGATTAGACAGGCCCGATGCCGAGCCACCAAAACACAAAGTCAGTGCCAGCTCCTTCCGGGGAGAGTGAATCTCGGCCGCATGGAAAAGGGAAGGAGCAGAGCAGCTTCTGGAACCGTAGGGGTGCAGAGGTCAGTGCCCAATGTCAGCATGTAATATGTGCCCGGATACAGCAATGTGAGGAGGGGGCATGGGAGGGGTAGGACCGGGTGTTGTCTACAAGCCACTAAACCAGAAATGGGATAAGTTCAACCATTTACTCCACAGGACCTCAGCAGGTGGGCATAGAGTAACCATTTAACCCACAGGACCTCAGCATGTGGGCATAGAGTAACCATTTAACCCACAGGGCCTCAGCAGGTGGGCATAGGGTAACCATTTAACCCACAGGGCCTCAGCAGGTGGGCACAGAGTAACCATTTAACCCACAGGGCCTCAGCAGGTGGGCATAGGGTAACCATGTAACCCACAGGACCTCAGCAGGTGGGCATAGGGTAACCATGTAACCCACAGGACCTCAGCATGTGGGCATAGAGTAACCATTTAACCCCCAGGACCTCAGCAGGTGGGCATAGGGTAACCATGTAACCCACAGGACCTCAGCATGTGGGCATAGGGTAACCATTTAACCCACAGGGCCTCAGCAGGTGGGCATAGGGTAACCATGTAACCCACAGGACCTCAGCAGGTGGGCATAGGGTAACCATGTAACCCACAGGACCTCAGCAGGTGGGCATAGAGTAACATTTTAATCCACAGGACCTCAGCAGGTGGGCACAGAGTAACCATTTACTCCACAGGACCTCAGCATGTGGGCATAGGGTAACCATGTAACCCACAGGACCTCAGCAGGTGGGCATAGGGTAACCATGTAACCCACAGGACCTCAGCAGGTGGGCATAGGGTAACCATGTAACCCACAGGACCTCAGCAGGTGGGCAATGATATCTGCAGGGGTATAAGGTAATAGCAATATGACTTGTCACATTATAGACGGGGTCTTTAATTTCCTGCAGCACCAGCACCCCTACATCATGGTGACCCCCCCAGACCGTCTCAGCTCCTCTCCTCACCTGCGGGCTCTGCTTCAAGACCACACTCAGGCGGTGGTGATTCACCCGGTGAGTGCTTACAAGGGGGACCACGGTGCCACCGTCCCGGGTAACTCCGCTATATGTCACCATGAGTGAGCCACAGACCGCGCAGGACGGTGACTCGGGGAGACCCTCTCTGCTTTAGGCGTCTTCATGGTTAACTCCAACAAAGGCCGGCGAGGTTTGGAGGTCAGCTGACCCCGAAGGAGTTACAGTAGCTTCCCGAAGCGCCGGGACCCGCCGTGTATACTCACCAACCCTCCTTTAGCTGGTTGGCATCGCGATGGTCGTTGGGTTTTCCACCTGCACTCTGACCTTTTTCTCACCCGAATATGTCTTGTGGGCGTTTGTTCTGCCGAAGACGTTGAGCGCCCGGGAGCGTTGATGGGTATGCCCTGCGTACCCCGTGAAAGTTAGTGTTCGGGGGTCTGTTATCACACCGGGTCCTGGTGACCTCCTCCGTACTGCTTGTTAATTCTCCCGAATATCTCCACTGGGGATTTAAACGAAGGGAGAGCTGAAGACCCCCATAAAGCCGGGTATTTATTGGGACGCTGCTGCCAGTTTGGGGGCTTTTTACGGCAACCATTTGAAAGTCTCGGCTTGTTGGGATTTCTTTGGGGGGATCAGGACCCGGTTGGGGACATTATCAATAATGAATCAATCGGCTGCTTCAGCACCACCCAGACCGATCTACCTTGTGTATAACATTACTGCCCCCAGCCTTACTGCCCCCAGCCTTACTGCCCCCAGCCTTACTGCCACCAGCCTTACTGCCCCCAGCCTTACTGCCCCCAGCCTTACTGCCCCCAGCCTTACTGCCCCCAGCCTTACTGCCACCAGCCTTACTGCCCCCAGCCTTACTGCCCCCAGCCTTACTGCCCCCAGCCTTACTGCCCCCAGCCTTACTGCCACCAGCCTTACTGCCCCCAGCCTTACTGCCCCCAGCCTTACTGCCCCCAGCCTTACTGCCACCAGCCTTACTGCCACCAGCCTTACTGCCACCAGCCTTACTGCTCCCAGCCTTACTGCCCCCAGCCTTACTGCCCCCAGCCTTACTGCCCCCAGCCTTACTGCCCCCAGCCTTACTGCCACCAGCCTTACTGCCCCCGGCCATGGCGCTGTTGGGGGTGTGATCTGCTGCCACAGCGCTGTGGGGGGGTCTATTCTTTTCAATGGGACCCCCGTAGCTTTAATCCTTCCGGGGTATGATCGTGTATAATTTTTGCCATGATTCATTCGATCCATTTGGACCACAGTGCGTCCTACGAGCTGTGAAACGCGCAGTGTTTACGTGGCCTGCAAACACGTGTCATTCACATGCCACTGTGTCCCCTGAACAGCTTTCCAGGGACTCTGCCTCCCACTCTCCCGTTATCCGCCTGTCTCCGGCCGCTTCCTCCTCGCTGCTGAACCTGCACCCTGCCAGGCTCTTCCCGGCCAAGCACAGGCCGCTGCATCCCGTGGCTCAAGGTAAATATTACATGTTACGTGGCATCTTATACTATAAAGCAGGGATGGGCAAATCCAGTCCCTAAGGGCCACCAACAGGTCAGGTTTTAAGGATATCCCTGCTTCAGCACAGGTGGCTCAATCAGTGGCTCAGTCGAAGACTGAGCCACTGATTGAGCCACCTGTGCTGAAGCAGGGATATCCTGAACACCTGACCTGTTGGTGGCCCTTGAGGGCTTGAGTTGACCAGTCTGCAACTGAGCCACTGATTGAGCCACCTGTGCTGAAGCAGGGATATCCTTAAAACTTATCCTGTTGGTGGTTCTTGAGGACTTGATGTAGAGGATTCAGCCCGTCCCAAAACTGTATATACACATTGGCTTACATATGTAGGGAGCTATTTATTAAGTCTCCCCCCCGTGGAAAAGGACACAAGATAACCGGATTTAGTGACACGGACGTGTCCCTTGGGCGAACACTAGTGAAAAAAAGCAATTGATTTATCAAAGAGAACAGATTTTATTGGGGTGGGGGTGGGGCGGGGGGGTTACGAGGAAACCACAGCAGACACTGTATAGTTAGACTCTGTTTTATTACATTAAGATATACACAAGGTTGTGCGCCCTAAGGTGAGACACTCAATCTGTTAAAAGGGGGTGCGAATTAAAAACCACGCAGGTTACACGCCCTAAATGTGCCAAATCCTTGATCCTCCCTTGGCTGGCAATCTGTGCAAGTCTCTCCTTGGCAAGATGTTCTGAAGGGTTGTCCTCCTGTAGGGTTGAACCTGGCCAGCCTGGAGTGGGTCCAGCAAGAGTCACCTTATGGGAAAACTGAAGAGGTCATCCTGGGTAAGAAACCCCACACCACCCCGGCCCTGGACACAGAGAAGTCTCCGAAGAAGTCCCCCAGTGCAGGGCAGGACAAGGACAGGTCAGTACATCTGTACGGAGGTAGGCTTCCATACATTGGAACCTTCGCAGGACAGACTGCCGCTCCTCTTCGGACCGGTCACTGTTTTAGACTCTGAGGCTCCAGCCTTTTTGCACTACTGGACTCCAATAACCTGGATTCCTTTATTATTCAGTATTTTACTACTTGCTAACTAGCACTTTTAGGTTAACCTTGGCCCGGCCCGTACTGGCCCACTGGATATCTGGTGGGGCTTGAAGATCCCGCATGGCCACGTCTCCCAGAATGAGCAGAAGATTCATGAACTCGTGGGTAGAGTTGTGAGACCATCTGAATCTCCTATGTATCTATGATTGAATGCATGTATGGGTATACAGTATGTATGGGTATGTATGTGTGTATGGGTATATCTATGTTGTATGAGTAAGAATGTACGAGTGTATGTAGTGTGTGTACCCCCTGTGGTCCTTTAACACCCCGTCTGTTCTTTATAAAGTAAATAAAGAAAGACACGTTACAACGCTCCACATATTCTATTCACTGGAGATCCGTGGGTATGATCGCACATTGTTCCCCCAGAGTTACTCTGACACCCAGTATCCTCCCACCTCTACGATGTAATATGCATCCACTCTCTGCCATGTGTTTCCCTTATCTGTCAGTGCCGAGCTCGCCTGCCCTGTCTTCTCCGGCGGGGCCTGTACATTTCCCGGGTGTGAGAAGGCCTTTGCAGATGATCACCAATTTCTCAGGTAGGGTGGTTTCCTGGGACCTGGGCAGGGAGCACACCGGCTTAGGCTTACAGTCCAATCATCTGACCACCCCCCCCCCCCCCTCAGGCCCCCATAACTTCCTTCCTCAGCCCTAGCAAATAACGGGGCACCGGTACCCAGGTGAAGGTAAAGGCCACAACATTTATTAACCATAATACAAACACAAACCATATTAAACACCAAAACCTGGATGCTGCCAGCCATAACCCAAACCGTACCTCTGGTACCAAGAGGATATACATACCCCCACCCAGGTGATGTCCATAAACAGGGGTGAGCAACATCAAGGCCTATTTACCTCCCAACTTACCAAATGCCCCAACAGGACAGCATATATCTCCTATAATTACCTGATGTGACAAGCCAGAGCCAAATAACCTTTTGAACACAGCAATAGGGACAGGCGGGTGGCGGTTGGGAGGATAATCACACCGTTTGATCCCTCCTGGCTGAGCTCCGGTCATACTTCCCTTTATATACTCCCACCCCTCAATTTCCCGGCCAGATGTAGCCAATCACAGCCAGCTACTATCACACCTTAAAGCCTTGGGGCCGCTTGATAGCTGCCCTGACCAATTAGCTTCTACCTCCAAAAAGGGACGGGAAAGGAGAGGGGTCCAAGGGTCAAGAAGATGCCCTACGCTTGACCACCCTGGGGTCCCAGGCAGTTTATTACAGCCAAGGCACGGGATTGGCCGGATTTGGGGTTGGGCGCATTCTGAAAATGTCGGATGAAAGTTACGTGGTACTATGAAACCTTGCACGCTGGCGCTCACCCAAGCAACAATTGTGCTAGAAACACTGCTTCAGCACAGGGGGCTCAATCAATGCCTCAGTTGTTGCCTGGACCATTCCAGTCCTCAAGGGCCACCAACAGATCAGGTCTTCAGGATATCCCTGTTTCAGCAGACGGGGCTCAATCAGTGGCCCAGCCACCTGTGCTGAAGCAGGGATATCCTGGAAACCTGACCTGTTGGTGGCCCTTGAGGACTGGGGTTAGCCGCCCCTGGTGTGGACCAAATGCTCTGACAAGGGCACTACGGTATGTCTCCCCAGGCACCTGTACAATGACCATCACCGGAATGACAAAGGCGCCGTGCAATGGCTAATCCAGACCGAGGTGGTGCAGAACCTAGAACAGCAGGTGAGAGCAGCGCGGTGCGCCATACCATCCCGCGGTCACACATTATCACAAACAGGACAGGGTTACAAAGCTCTTGCACTGCTGGGGAGGTGGCTAAACCTGCTGTAGGAATCAAAGGACGCTCAGTATATTGAAACTCATAAAAAAAGGCTTTAAGAGTTGAATAAAAACGAGGTAGCATTATCTAATACTATTATCTAATACTATTATCTAATACTAGTATCTAATACTATTATCTAATACTAGTATCTAATACTAGTATCTAATACTATTATCTAATACTAGTATCCAATACTATTATCTAATACTATTATCTAATACTAGTATCTAATACTAGTATCCAATACTAGTATCCAATACTAGTATCTAATAAGAGTATCTAATACTAGTATCTAATACTATTATCTAATACTATTATCTAATACTAGTATCTAATACTATTATCTAATACTAGTATCTAATACTATTATCTAATACTATTATCTAATACTAGTATCTAATACTAGTATCTAATACTAGTATCCAATACTATTATCTAATACTAGTATCTAATACTAGTATCCAATACTATTATCTAATACTAGTATCTAATACTATTATCTAATACTAGTATCTAATACTATTATCTAATACTAGTATCTATTACTACAGGACTGATCTCTTTAGAAACACATATGTAGGATAATGCTGGGATTGCTCCTCCCACTTCCACGGTCAGCGACACACAGATGCAGTAAGATGAACATTTCTCGGCACACGGACACGCCGCGGTCACTAGGCTGGGGGGGGGGGGGGGATTAATGTTGCGGGGGGTCCGACCCAGAAACATGGGCCCCCGATTCTCCGGCCGCTGCACCAGTCTCTCTACATCTGCACCATCAGGCCCAGCGTTACAGTGAGACTGCAAAACGCGCCGGGCACCCGAGACTTAACCCTTACAGTGCCGGGCACCGGAGACTTAACCCTTACAGCGCCGGGCACCGGAGACTTAACCCTTACAGCGCCGGGCACCCGAGACTTAACCCTTACAGTGCCGGGCACCCGAGACTTAACCCTTACAGCGCCGGGCACCGGAGACTTAACCCTTACAGCGCCGGGCACCGGAGACTTAACCCTTACAGCGCCGGGCACCCGAGACTTAACCCTTACAGCGCCGGGCACCCGAGACTTAACCCTTACAGCGCCGGGAACCCGAGACTTAACCCTTACAGCGCCGGGCACCGGAGACTTAACCCTTACAGCGCCGGGCACCGGAGACTTAACCCTTACAGCGCCGGGCACCCGAGACTTAACCCTTACAGCGCCGGGCACCCGAGACTTAACCCTTACAGCGCCGGGCACCCGAGACTTAACCCTTACAGCGCCGGGCACCCGAGACTTAACCCTTACAGCGCCGGGCACCGGAGACTTAACCCTTACAGCGCCGGGCACCGGAGACTTAACCCTTACAGCGCCGGGCACCGGAGACTTAACCCTTACAGCGCCGGGCACCGGAGACTTAACCCTTACAGTGCCGGGCACCGGAGACTTAACCCTTACAGCGCCGGGCACCGGAGACTTAACCCTTACAGCGCCGGCCACCGGAGACTTAACCCTTACAGCGCCGGGCACCCGAGACTTAACCCTTACAGCGCCGGGCACCCGAGACTTAACCCTTACAGCGCCGGGCACCCGAGACTTAACCCTTACAGTGCCGGGCACCCGAGACTTAACCCTTACAGCGCCGGGCACCGGAGACTTAACCCTTACAGTGCCGGGCACCCGAGACTTAACCCTTACAGCGCCGGGCACCGGAGACTTAACCCTTACAGCGCTGGGCACCCAGAGACTTAACCCTTACAGCGCCGGGCACCCGAGACTTAACCCTTACAGCGCCGGGCACCGGAGACTTAACCCTTACAGCGCCGGGCACCGGAGACTTAACCCTTACAGTGCCGGGCACCCGAGACTTAACCCTTACAGCGCGGGCACCGGAGACTTAACCCTTACAGCGCCGGGCACCGGAGACTTAACCCTTACAGCGCCGGGCACCGGAGACTTAACCCTTACAGTGCCGGGCACCCGAGACTTAACCCTTACAGCGCCGGGCACCGGAGACTTAACCCTTACAGTGCCGGGCACCCGAGACTTAACCCTTACAGCGCCGGGCACAGAGACTTAACCCTTACAGCGCCGGGCACCGGAGACTTAACCCTTACAGTGCCGGGCACCGGAGACTTAACCCTTACAGCGCCGGGCACCGGAGACTTAACCCTTACAGCGCCGGGCACCGGAGACTTAACCCTTACAGAGCCGGGCACCGGAGACTTAACCCTTACAGTGCCGGGCACCCGAGACTTAACCCTTACAGCGCCGGGCACCGGAGACTTAACCCTTACAGTGCCGGGTACCCAGAGACTTAACCCTTACAGTGCCGGGCACCGGAGACTTAACCCTTACAGCGCCGGGCACCCGAGACTTAACCCTTACAGTGCCGGGCACCCGAGACTTAACCCTTACAGTGCCGGGCACCGGAGACTTAACCCTTACAGCGCCGGGCACCGGAGACTTAACCCTTACAGCGCCGGGTACCCAGAGACTTAACCCTTACAGTGCCGGGCACCGGAGACTTAACCCTTACAGCGCCGGGCACCCGAGACTTAACCCTTACAGCGCCGGGCACCCGAGACTTAACCCTTACAGCGCCGGGCACCGGAGACTTAACCCTTACAGCGCCGGGCACAGAGACTTAACCCTTACAGCGCCGGGCACCGGAGACTTAACCCTTACAGTGCCGGGCACCCGAGACTTAACCCTTACAGCGCCGGGCACCGGAGACTTAACCCTTACAGCGCCGGGCACCGGAGACTTAACCCTTACAGCGCCGGGCACCGGAGACTTAACCCTTACAGTGCCGGGCACCCGAGACTTAACCCTTACAGCGCCGGGCACCGGAGACTTAACCCTTACAGTGCCGGGCACCCGAGACTTAACCCTTACAGCGCCGGGCACAGAGACTTAACCCTTACAGCGCCGGGCACCGGAGACTTAACCCTTACAGTGCCGGGCACCCGAGACTTAACCCTTACAGCGCCGGGCACCGGAGACTTAACCCTTACAGCGCTGGGCACAGAGACTTAACCCTTACAGCGCTGGGCACCGAGACTTAACCCTTACAGCGCTGGGCACAGAGACTTAACCCTTACAGCGCCGGGCACCGGAGACTTAACCCTTACAGCGCCGGGCACCGAGACTTAACCCTTACAGAGCCGGGCACCGGAGACTTAACCCTTACAGCGCCGGGCACCGGAGACTTAACCCTTACAGCGCCGGGCACCCGAGACTTAACCCTTACAGAGCCGGGCACCGGAGACTTAACCCTTACAGCGCTGGGCACCGGAGACTTAACCCTTACAGCGCCGGGCACCGGAGACTTAACCCTTACAGCGCCGGGCACCGAGACTTAACCCTTACAGAGCCGGGCACCGGAGACTTAACCCTTACAGAGCCGGGCACCGAGACTTAACCCTTACAGAGCCGGGCACCGGAGACTTAACCCTTACAGAGCCGGGCACCGGAGACTTAACCCTTACAGCGCTGGGCACCGGAGACTTAACCCTTACAGCGCCGGGCACCCGAGACTTAACCCTTACAGTGCCGGGCACCCGAGACTTAACCCTTACAGTGCCGGGCACCGGAGACTTAACCCTTACAGCGCCGGGCACCGGAGACTTAACCCTTACAGCGCCGGGTACCCAGAGACTTAACCCTTACAGTGCCGGGCACCGGAGACTTAACCCTTACAGCGCCGGGCACCCGAGACTTAACCCTTACAGCGCCGGGCACCCGAGACTTAACCCTTACAGCGCCAGGCACCGGAGACTTAACCCTTACAGCGCCGGGCACAGAGACTTAACCCTTACAGCGCCGGGCACCGGAGACTTAACCCTTACAGTGCCGGGCACCCGAGACTTAACCCTTACAGCGCCGGGCACCGGAGACTTAACCCTTACAGCGCCGGGCACCGGAGACTTAACCCTTACAGCGCCGGGCACCGGAGACTTAACCCTTACAGTGCCGGGCACCCGAGACTTAACCCTTACAGCGCCGGGCACCGGAGACTTAACCCTTACAGTGCCGGGCACCCAAGACTTAACCCTTACAGCGCCGGGCACAGAGACTTAACCCTTACAGCGCCGGGCACCGGAGACTTAACCCTTACAGTGCCGGGCACCCGAGACTTAACCCTTACAGCGCCGGGCACCGGAGACTTAACCCTTACAGCGCTGGGCACAGAGACTTAACCCTTACAGCGCTGGGCACCGAGACTTAACCCTTACAGCGCTGGGCACAGAGACTTAACCCTTACAGCGCCGGGCACCGAGACTTAACCCTTACAGCGCCGGGCACCCGAGACTTAACCCTTACAGTGCCGGGCACCGAGACTTAACCCTTACAGTGCCGGGCACCCGAGACTTAACCCTTACAGAGCCGGGCACCCGAGACTTAACCCTTACAGCGCCGGGCACCCGAGACTTAACCCTTACAGTGCCGGGCACCGGAGACTTAACCCTTACAGCGCCGGGCACCGGAGACTTAACCCTTACAGAGCCGGGCACCCGAGACTTAACCCTTACAGCGCCGGGCACCCGAGACTTAACCCTTACAGAGCCGGGCACCCGAGACTTAACCCTTACAGCGCTGGGCACAGAGACTTAACCCTTACAGAGCCGGAGACTTAACGCTTACAGCGCCGGGCACCGGAGACTTAACCCTTACAGAGCCGGGCACCCGAGACTTAACCCTTACAGCGCCGGGCACCCGAGACTTAACCCTTATAGAGCCGGGCACCCGAGACTTAACCCTTACAGCGCCGGGCACCGAGACTTAACCCTTACAGCGCCGGGCACAGAGACTTAACCCTTACAGCGCCGGGCACCGAGACTTAACCCTTACAGCGCCGGGCACCGAGACTTAACCCTTACAGCGCCTGCACCGGAGACTTAACCCTTACAGTGCCGGGCACCTGAGACTTAACCCTTACAGTGCCGGGTACCCAGAGACTTACCCTTACAGTAAGAGTAAATAAGAGCAGTGGCACTTTCCTAGTAGGATAGCAGAGTGACCGCTGCCTGGGACGGGCCTGGGTGTGATTGCAGAGTGACCGCTGCCTGGGACGGGCCTGGGTGTGATTGCAGAGTGACCGCTGCCTGGGACGGGCCTGGGTGTGATTGCAGAGTGACCGCTGCCTGGGACAGGCCTGGGTGTGATTGCAGAGTGACCGCTGCCTGGGACGGGCCTGGGTGTGATGGCAGAGTGACCGCTGCCTGGGACGGGCCTGGTTGTGATTGCAGAGTGACCGCTGCTTGGGATGGGCCTGGGTGTGATGGCAGAGTGACCGCTGCCTGGGACGGGCCTGGGTGTGATGGCAGAGTGACCGCTGCCTGGGACGGGCCTGGGTGTGATGGCAGAGTGACCGCTGCCTGGGACGGGCCTGGGTGTGATTGCAGAGTGATCGCTGCCTGGGATGGGCCTGGGTGTGATGGCAGAGTGACCGCTGCCTGGGACGGGCCTGGGTGTGATGGCAGAGTGAAAGCTGCCTGGGACGGGCCTGGGTGTGATTGCAGAGTGACCGCTGCCTGGGACGGGCCTGGGTGTGATGGCAGAGTGACCGCTGCCTGGGACGGGCCTGGGTGTGATTGCAGAGTGACCGCTGCCTGGGACGGGCCTGGGTGTGATGGCAGAGTGACCGCTGCCTGGGACGGGCCTGGGTGTGATTGCAGAGTGACCGCTGCCTGGGACGGGCCTGGGTGTGATTGCAGAGTGATCGCTGCCTGGGACGGGCCTGGGTGTGATGGCAGAGTGACCGCTGCCTGGGACGGGCCTGGGTGTGATTGCAGAGTGACCGCTGCCTGGGACGGGCCTGGGTGTGATGGCAGAGTGACCACTGCCTGGGACGGGCCTGGGTGTGATGGCAGAGTGACCGCTGCCTGGGACGGGCCTGGGTGTGATTGCAGAGTGACCGCTGCCTGGGACGGGCCTGGGTGTGATGGCAGAGTGACCGCTGCCTGGGACGGGCCTGGGTGTGATTGCAGAGTGACCGCTGCCTGGGACGGGCCTGGGTGTGATGGCAGAGTGACCGCTGCCTGGGACGGGCCTGGGTGTGATTGCAGAGTGACCGCTGTCTGGGACGGGCCTGGGTGTGATTGCAGAGTGACCGCTGCCTGGGACGGGCCTGGGTGTGATGGCAGAGTGACCACTGCCTGGGACGGGCCTGGGTGTGATGGCAGAGTGACCGCTGCCTGGGACGGGCCTGGGTGTGATGGCAGAGTGACCGCTGCCTGGGACGGGCCTGGGTGTGATTGCAGAGTGACCGCTGCCTGGGACAGGCCTGGGTGTGATTGCAGAGTGACCGCTGTCTGGGACGGGCCTGGTTGTGATGGCAGAGTGACCGCTGCCTGGGACGGGCCTGGGTGTGATTGCAGAGTGACCGCTGCCTGGGACGGGGCTGGGTGTGATTGCATAGTGACCGCTGCCTGGGACGGGCCTGGGTGTGAGTTCTGCGCCTCCTCTTGTTGCAGCTCGCTGTAGAGAAGCAGAAACTCCAGATAATGCAGAGCCAAACGGGTGGGAAAATCCAGACGCCCCCCCACCTGTGTGTAAGTGATCTCCCACCGAGCAGTCATTCCGACACCAATCTCCACCTATACTGGGGCACACGGACACTTGGGAGGGTCACCTATCCCTGTCTTCTTTCTATACAGAGGCAGAGAGAGCGGGGGCTCATTCTACACCCTGCCCCTCTCAGCGTCCCCGCCTGGTCCGGCCTCTCTGTCCCGCTGCCCAAGGAGTTCTCCGACACCGTCCTGGCCGTGAGGAGACAGCTCTGGGAGAGTAGCAGCATCAATATCTTTCAGAGTCGGTGTCTCGTAATATACACGTTCTGTTTTACACATGATATCATTGTACATTGTATTGTATTGTATTGTATGTCTTTATTTATATAGCGCCATAAATGTTCATAGCGCTTCACAGTAGTAATACACTGAATAACGCGCATAACAAAGCAGGTAGAATCCGGCGCTCAGAATACAGGCGCTGCAGGGGTGTCAGCAGCCGCCGGCCATAACCCGTGAGATTTGGGGGTTGCAGACCAAATTAAATGCCATTTTAACGGGAAAGTGTTGATTTTTTATCAGCAAGAGTGACTCCAGATCCGTGAGATCCGGCGAGAGCCGACATGCCTCTGATAAAGAATAAACTTTCCTGTGCTGGATTTATATGTAAACTGGATCCATGACTTGCGTGAAAGTCTCACACAATGCAGCATACAATTGTATATCCCTCATCTTTGTGGCGTTTACACACCTGGAGTGGATTATACTGGATATAATGCTTACAGGGTTATAGTGTAGCGTGTCGGTTTGTGAAGATATCAGCTCCCTTTTTAAATCAGGAGCGGACAACTCCAGTCCTCAAGAGCCACCAACACATCAGGTTTTCAGGATATCCCTAATTCAGCACAGGTGGCTCAATCATGAGTGCACCACCTGTGCTGAAGCAGGGATATCCTCAAACCCTGACCTGTTGATGGCCATTGAGGACTGAAGCTTCCCCCCCCGCCCCTGCTTTAAATGAATGGGACTTCAATCTTCTCCAGCGGAGGGGCAGCAGCGTCACAACACGCTATATAAAAAGCCTTCGCGAGTCACAGGGGTCCTTAGTGCTGCCGCTCCTCCTGCTTGTGGGAAGCATGGGGTCTACCGAGTTGTAGTGTTCATTTCAGCCCCAGGGACCCCCTAGTTGCAGAGATACACCCCAAAAACGTAGCGCTGGTCCCGCCCCCTTCAGGGCGCTCTAAATCTCCGTGTTACTCGAGCCAATGGGAAACCACGACGCCCAATTCACCCCGCGTGACGCTTTAAGCCAACAGGAATAAAGCGGGGCTCGCGTTACCGGTAAGTATCCCAGGAGCCAGGGGGTCCCCCGAAGCTCAAATGAACACGGGTCAGATCCGGGACCCCCCCTGCTTCCCAACAATGGGAAAAAGGAGAAGGGGGGGCTCGGGAGGAGGAAAAGTTCATTTACTGTCAGTTTATTTGCTGTGAATTCCTTTGCTCTTCCCCAATGGGGACAGAGATCTCGGGGGACAGGAGTCTCGGGGGACAGGAGTCTCGGGGGACAGAGATCTCGGGGGACAGGAGTCTCGGGGAACAGGAGTCTCGGGGGACAGAGATCTCGGGGGACAGGAGTTTCGGGGGACAGGAGTCTCGGGGGACAGAGATCTCGGGGGACAGAGATCTCGGGGGACAGAGATCTCGGGGAACAGAGATCTCGGGGAACAGGAGTCTCGGGGGACAGGAGTCTCGGGGGACAGGAGTCTCGGGGAACAGGAGTCTCGGGGAACAGAGGTCTCGGGGGACAGAGGTCTCGGGGAACAGAGGTCTCGGGGAACAGAGATCTCGGGGGACAGAGATCTCGGGGGACAGAGGTCTCGGGGGACAGAGATCTCGGGGGACAGAGGTCTCGGGGGACAGAGGTCTCGGGGAACAGAGGTCTCGGGGAACAGAGGTCTCGGGAACAGGAGTCTCGGGGGACAGAGATCTCGGGGAACAGGAGTCTCGGGGGACAGAGATCTCAGGGAACAGGAGTCTCGGGGACAGAGATCTCGGGGGACAGGAGTCTCGGGGGACAGAGATCTCGGGGGACAGAGATCTCGGGGGACAGAGATCTCGGGGAACAGAGATCTCGGGGAACAGGAGTCTCGGGGGACAGAGATCTCGGGGGCCAGGAGTCTCGGGGGCCAGGAGTCTCGGGGGCCAGGAGTCTCGGGGGATAGAGATCTCGGGGAACAGGAGTCTCGGGGAACAGATCTCGGGGAACAGGAGTCTCGGGGAACAGGAGTCTCGGGGAACAGGAGTCTCGGGGGACAGAGATCTCGGGGAACAGTAGTCTCGTGCCCACACTCCTGGCACCCCCTTTGTGGACAGCCACGACAGGAAAGTCGCCCCCGCGCTGGCGGCGTGGAGGGTGTCGGGATCCTTGTTAGAAATCACCGGGTTTTTTTTCTTCTCACCGACAGACATGACAAACTGTACCGAGTATTACAAAACCAACAAAGTCCGCCCTCCGTTCACCTACGCCTCCCTCATCCGATGGGTGAGTACAGAACGGGCGGGCGCGTCGGGACAGAGGTTACAAAGCGACTCGTTTTACGTACGATAGCGATTATACCAACCCGGGACGCGTAGACAGGTGGACCCTACGGTGTAGGCAAGCACCCCTGTCGGTCAGCGAAGGGTTAACCATATATATATATTTTAAAGGTGTAGAGCAGGGTCGGCCATCTCTGGTCCTCAAGGGCCACAACAGGTCGTTTTCAGGATATCCCTGCTTCAGCACAGGTGGCTCAATCAGTGGTTCAGTCGGCTGATTGAGCCACCTGTGCTGAAGCAGAGACTGATTGAGCCACCTGTGCTGAAGCAGGGATACCCTGAAAACCTGACCTGTTGGGTGGCCCTTGAGGACTGGAGTTTGCCTCCCCTGATTTAAAGTGAATACAATAAAGGTGTAAAAACAGTCACGTTTAACATACTCTGATCCTCCCCCAATCACTCCTCTAATCGCCTTCACCTGTCATTTGGTTGAAGTAAAATCCTTTTCCCTTTAAAATAGGGTGGCCAACTCCAGTTCTCCACCTCCCCCCCCCCCCCCCCAACAGGTCAGGTTTTCAGGATATCCCTGCTTCAGCACAGGTGGCTTAATCAGAGGCTCAGTCAAAGATTGAAATTGTATAAATAAATTTAAAAAAACATCCAACGCGTTTTACTGTGGGAAAGTTACATTTACATAATGTAAAAAAGAGACTTCAATTTGATTTATTTTACAAAGTTGTAATTTATCTACATTTAAACCAATTCCACGTCACTGTCCTGAATCACTGCTAGGAGGGACTGTCCCTTTTATGTCCCCCACAAACGAGGTGTTTCCATGGCTTTTTGACAGTACGAAGATCTTGGGGGTGACCGGTAACCCCCTTTTTTTTTCATGTATTTTTTTTAGGCGATTATGGAGTCCCCGCAGAAGCAGCTGGCACTGAATGAGATTTACCACTGGTTCACCACGATGTTCGCATACTTTAGATTCAACACTGCCACGTGGAAGGTGAGTGCTGCCACGTGGCAGAGAGAACGGGTGGGGACTATGCCACAGATAAGACATATGATCATTTACGGCAGAGCAGGGGCGGCCAACTCCAGTCCTCAAGGGCCACCAACAGGTCAGGTTTTCAGGATATCCCAGCTTCAGCACAGGGGGCTCGGCAACCACTGATTGAGCCACCTGTGCTGAAGCAGGGATTGGTTCAGTCAAATACTGAGCCACCTGTGCTCAAATAGGGACTGGTGGAGCCACGTATGCTGAAGCAGGGATATCCTGAAAACCGGAGTTGGCCACTCCTGCCCCCACTGATTCCCCCTTTGCCCGTGTCCCCTCCCGCAGAACGCCGTGAGACACAACCTGAGCCTCCACAAGTGTTTTGTGCGAGTGGAAAATATTAAAGGGGCCGTGTGGGTGGTGGACGAGCTGGAATTCCAGAGGAGGAGGGGAGCGCGGAGCTGCCGCTGAACCCCGCAACTTGCGGGAGCTGCCGCTGAACCCCGCAACTCGCCTTCCTCACGTATAGAAACCACTTGTGTGGAAATCCCGACCAAGCAATAAAAGTCGGACGGGCCTTGTGCGACTCTGCAGCGCACAAATGAACAGCTTCCCCGCGCGAGCGCTGATCTGCGGAGCGCAAATGAACAGCTTCCCCGCGCGAGAGCGTCAGGCGCTGATCCGCAGAGCGCAACTATCCTGTCTCAGCTTCATTTATAACGGCCGATTGATCAGCCAACACCCGCAGTGCCTGAGTCCAGCGCAAGCTCAGGAATCTGTTGATTGTTGTATACAATAAAATAAAGAATATCTATGGTGTTTTCATACAATGAAAAGCCTTCGGCGAGTGAAACACAGACTGCGTCAGATGTTGGAATTGGGGGGGGAGGGGGGGGCGGACGTTTTTATAATCTCACGGATGGGTCGGCGTTTCGGGGGGTCTACTTCTCTCTGAACACAGAGCCCCAAGCGCTGGGTTTCTCTAGTTCAGGGGCGGGCAACTCCAGTCCTCAGGGGCCACCATCAGACCAGGTGTTCAGGATACCCCTGCTTCAGCACAGGTGGCTCAATCAGTGCTGAAGCTGGGACTGATTGAGTCACCTATGCAGAAGCAGGGATATCCTGAAAACCTGACCTGTTGGTGGCCCTTGAGGACTGGAGTTGCCCACCCCTGCTCTAGCTGTATAGTACCTGGACATGTCTGATATTTAACCTCTCCCGTTGGATCAGCGGTGGAAGGGGACGGTGAGACGAGGACCTTAGCGAGTCCTGTTTTGGTAGAAGAGAAACATAGAAGAGAAACAGCTCCATCCGGCAGCATGTGTTTTATTTGGGGGGGGGGGGGGTGGAGGAGTCAGGTATAAGCGTGTTGGAAGAGAACATGGGTATGAGGAGCGTGTGCACATGTGAGGACCTGTAACCACAGAGGGGAGAGTCGGGTGGGGGCCTCGGGCAGGGGTGGGACACGGCGCTCCCCTACGCCTCCCGGACACGGCCCAGCAGCAGTGCGTTCTCCTGCTTAATGGCCTTGTAATCCTCCAGGATTTTCTGCAGATTACTCAGCGTCTTCTTGGCAGCCTCTGTCTCTATCTGCGGGGAGAAGGCGGCGTTTAATCCACAGGACGGACAGCGGGTTATATTGCAGGGGTGCGCAACTCCATTCCTCAAAACTCCCCCCCCCCACCCCCGTGCTGAAGCAGGGACTGAGCCACATGTGCTGAAGCTGGGATATCCTGAAAACCGGACCTGTTGCAGGGACTTGAGGGCTTAAATTGAGCGCCCCTGTTCTACATTATGCTCCTTAAATAATTATAATATATAATGTTTTTTCCAGAAACCGATGTACATATTAATCATCTCCAGCCCCCGATCCGCTGCTAGGCCGAAGCCCCCCTATAATCTCCCAGGTACTGCCGTTGTAACCTCTCTGCTCCGTCCTGCTTACGTTTGGTCATACTGTATATGTATATACAAGCGCACTAGTTTCCACTTCTCCCCTCGCTGGACGCTGGCCACACTGGATTTTTAGGAATAATTAGGCGTTTGGCAGACACCCGCTTGCACGCAGTCTCGCCGTCTCTGAAGCATGTTCTTGGTACCAAGATAATAGGGTTTCCCCCCCCACTGCTAGACCATTGCACTCTTGCTCCGATTGTTAGAGTCCTACCGTGCCTATGAGGCAGGACGTCTCCCCTCATGTTATTGGGGGGGAGTCCTCTCCTCAAACCTTACTGAAGAGTTCTTCCCTGGGGACGTTAGTGAACGTGACGCGCTCTTTCCTGGGGACGTTAGTGAAAGTGACGCGCTCTTTACTGGGGATGTTGGTGAACGTGACGCGCTCTTCCCTGGGGACGTTGGTGAACGTGACGCGCTCTTCCCTGGGGACATTAGTGAACGTGACGCGCTCTTTCCTGGGTCCTGGGGACGTTAGTGAACGTGACACGCTCTTTCCTGGGGACGTTAGTGAAAGTGACGCGCTCTTTCCTGGGTCCTGGGGACATTAGTGAAAGTGACGCGCTCTTTCCTGGGTCCTGGGGACGTTAGTGAAAGTGACGCGCTCTACCCTGGGGACGTTAGTGAACATGACGCGCTCTTCCCTGGGGACGTTAGTGAAAGTGACGCGCTCTACCCTGGGGACGTTAGTGAACGTGACGCGCTCTTTCCTGGGGACGTTAGTGAAAGTGACGCGCTATTTCCTGGGTCCTGGGGACGTTAGTGAAAGTGACGCGCTCTTTCCTGGGGACGTTAGTGAAAGTGACGCGCTCTTTCCTGGGGACGTTAGTGAAAGTGACGCGCTCTTCCCTGGGGACGTTAGTGAAAGTGACGCGCTCTTTCCTGGGTCCTGGGGACGTTAGTGAAAGTGACGCGCTCTTTCCTGGGGACGTTAGTGAAAGTGACGCGCTATTTCCTGGGTCCTGGGGACGTTAGTGAAAGTGACGCGCTCTTTCCTGGGGACGTTAGTGAAAGTGACGCGCTCTTTCCTGGGGACGTTAGTGAACGTGACGCGCTCTTCCCTGGGGACGTTAGTGAAAGTGACGCGCTCTTCCCTGGGGACGTTAGTGAACGTGACGCGCTCTTCCCTGGGGACGTTAGTGAAAGTGACGCGCTCTACCCTGGGGACGTTAGTGAACGTGACGCGCTCTTCCCTGGGGACGTTAGTGAACGTGACGCGCTCTTCCCTGGGGACGTTAGTGAAAGTGACGCGCTCTTCCCTGGGGACGTAAGTGAAAGTGACGCGCTCTTCCCTGGGGACGTAAGTGAACGTGACGCGCTCTTCCCTGGGGACGTTAGTGAACGTGACGCGCTCTTCCCTGGGGACGTTAGTGAACGTGACGCGCTCTTCCCTGGGGACGTTAGTGAACGTGACGCGCTCTTCCCTGGGGACGTTAGTGAACGTGACGCGCTCTTCCCTGGGGACGTTAGTGAACGTGACGCGCTCTTCCCTGGGGACGTTAGTGAACGTGACGCGCTCTTTCCTGGGGACGCTAGTGAACGTGACGCGCTCTTCCCTGGGGACGCAAGTAAACGTGACGCGCTCTTCCCTGGGGACGCAAGTAAACGTGACGCGCTCTTCCCTGGGGACGCAAGTAAACGTGACGCGCTCTTCCCTGGGGACGCAAGTAAACGTGACGCGCTCTTCCCTGGGGACGTTAGTGAACGTGACGCGCTCTTCCCTGGGGACGCTAGTGAACGTGACGCGCTCTTCCCTGGGGACGCAAGTGAACGTGACGCGCTCTTCCCTGGGGACGCAAGTGAACGTGACGCGCTCTTCCCTGGGGACGTTAGTGAAAGTGACGCGCTCTTCCCTGGGGACGTTAGTGAACGTGACGCGCTCTTCCCTGGGGACGTTAGTGAAAGTGACGCGCTCTTCCCTGGGGACGTTAGTGAACGTGACGCGCTCTTCCCTGGGGACGTTAGTGAACGTGACGCGCTCTTCCCTGGGGACGTTAGTGAACGTGACGCGCTCTTCCCTGGGGACGTTAGTGAACGTGACACGCTCTTCCCTGGGGACGCAAGTGAACGTGACGCGCTCTTCCCTGGGGACGCAAGTGAACGTGACGCGCTCTTCCCTGGGGACGCAAGTGAACGTGACGCGCTCTTCCCTGGGGACGTTAGTGAACGTGACGCGCTCTTCCCTGGGGACGTTAGTGAACGTGACGCGCTCTTCCCTGGGGACGTTAGTGAACGTGACGCGCTCTTCCCTGGGGACGTTAGTGAACGTGACGCGCTCTTCCCTGGGGACGCAAGTGAACGTGACGCGCTCTTCCCTGGGGACGCAAGTGAACGTGACGCGCTCTTCCCTGGGGACGCAAGTGAACGTGACGCGCTCTTCCCTGGG
>NC_134503.1:3769543-3896912 GCF_040206685.1 Ascaphus truei
TCCAGGGTGCCACGTCTCCCTTCCTGTCAGTCTGGGCTGTACAGGGTGCCACGTCTCCCTTCCCGTCAATCTGGGCTGTACAGGGTGCCACGTCTCCCTTCCTGTCGGTCTGGGCTGTACAGGGTGCCACGTCTCCCTTCCCGTCAATCTGGGCTGTACAGGGTGCCACGTCTCCCTTCCCATCAGTCTGGGCTGTACAGGGTGCCACGTCTCCCTTCCCATCAGTCTGGGCTGTACAGGGTGCCACGTCTCCCTTCCTGTCGGTCTGGGCTGTACAGAGTGCCACGTCTCCCTTCCCGTCAGTCTGGGCTGTACAGAGTGCCACGTCTCCCTTCCCGTCAGGCTGGGCTGTACAGGGTGCCACGTCTCCCTTCCTGTCGGTCTGGGCTGTACAGAGTGCCACGTCTCCCTTCCCGTCAGTCTGGGCTGTACAGGGTGCCACGTCTCCCTTCCCGTCAATCTGGGCTGTACAGGGTGCCACGTCTCCCTTCCTGCCGGTCTGGGCTGTACAGGGTGCCACGTCTCCCTTCCCGTCAGTCTGGGCTGTACAGGGTGCCACGTCTCCCTTCCCGTCAATCTGGGCTGTACAGGGTGCCACGTCTCCCTTCCTGTCGGTCTGGGCTGTACAGGGTGCCACGTCTCCCTTCCCGTCAATCTGGGCTGTACAGGGTGCCACGTCTCCCTTCCCATCAGTCTGGGCTGTACAGGGTGCCACGTCTCCCTTCCCATCAGTCTGGGCTGTACAGGGTGCCACGTCTCCCTTCCTGTCGGTCTGGGCTGTACAGAGTGCCACGTCTCCCTTCCCGTCAGTCTGGGCTGTACAGAGTGCCACGTCTCCCTTCCCGTCAGGCTGGGCTGTACAGGGTGCCACGTCTCCCTTCCTGTCGGTCTGGGCTGTACAGAGTGCCACGTCTCCCTTCCCGTCAGTCTGGGCTGTACAGGGTGCCACGTCTCCCTTCCCGTCAATCTGGGCTGTACAGGGTGCCACGTCTCCCTTCCTGCCGGTCTGGGCTGTACAGGGTGCCACGTCTCCCTTCCCGTCAGTCTGGGCTGTACAGGGTGCCACGTCTCCCTTCCCGTCAGTCTGGGCTGTACAGAGTGCCACGTCTCCCTTCCCGTCAGTCTGGGCTGTACAGAGTGCCACGTCTCCCTTCCTGTCGGTCTGGGCTGTACAGGGTGCCACGTCTCCCTTCCCGTCAGGCTGGGCTGTACAGGGTGCCACGTCTCCCTTCCCGTCAGTCTGGGCTGTACAGAGTGCCACGTCTCCCTTCCCGTCAGTCTGGGCTGTACAGAGTGCCACGTCTCCCTTCCCGTCAGTCTGGGCTGTACAGGGTGCCACGTCTCCCTTCCCGTCAATCTGGGCTGTACAGGGTGCCACGTCTCCCTTCCCGTCAGTCTGGGCTGTACAGGGTGCCACGTCTCCCTTCCCGTCAGTCTGGGCTGTACAGAGTGCCACGTCTCCCTTCCCGTCAGTCTGGGCTGTACAGGGTGCCATGTCTCCCTTCCTGTCGGTCTGGGCTGTACAGGGTGCCACGTCTCCCTTCCCGTCAGGCTGGGCTGTACAGGGTGCCACGTCTCCCTTCCCGTCAGTCTGGGCTGTACAGGGTGCCACGTCTCCCTTCCCGTCAGGCTGGGCTGTACAGGGTGCCACGTCTCCCTTCCCGCCAGGCTGGGCTGTACAGGGTGCCACGTCTCCCTTCCCGCCAGGCTGGGCTGTACAGGGTGCCACGTCTCCCTTCCCGCCAGGCTGGGCTGTACAGGGTGCCACGTCTCCCTTCCCGTCAGGCTGGGCTGTACAGGGTGCCACGTCTCCCTTCCCGTCAGGCTGGGCTGTACAGGGTGCCACGTCTCCCTTCCCGCCACGCTGGGCTCCCTCCTCAGGGCCGCCTCTAACCTCTTCTCTCTTCTTCTTTGAAGGGGGACCCGGGGGAGGCTGGATTCCCCGGCATGTCAGGACTGTTTGGACCAAAGGTACCAGTTCTATTCAGTGGTCCGTGCCACGTTTGAAGACACTGTAGAGATTTGGCTAAAGCTCCTTTTAGAAAAACTCCTAAAAGAGGAAGAGAACAGAGTTTAAATTCAATAAATCCATTACTTCGGGAAACTAGGCTGGTAAATACAAGACAGTGTGTGGGAAGGCAGGACGTGGCGGAGGGGTTGTTGTGTGCTAGGTCAGCGCAGGACAGGATGACGCGGGTACGGGAACGCTGTGCGTTGTGGGCTGGGCAGCGCAGGACAGGATGACGCGGGTACGGGAACGCTGTGCGTTGTGGGCTGGGCAGCGCAGGACAGGATGACGCGGGTACGGGAACGCTGTGCGTTGGGTGCTGGGACAGCGCAGGACAGGATGACGCGGGTACGGGAACGCTGTGCGTTGGGTGCTGGGCAGCGCAGGACAGGATGACGCGGGTACGGGAACGCTGTGCGTTGTGGGCTGGGCAGGACAGGATGACGCGGGTACGGGAACGCTGTGCGTTGGGTGCTGGGCAGCGCAGGACAGGATGACGCGGGTACGGGAACGCTGTGCGTTGGGTGCTGGGCAGCGCAGGACAGGATGACCCGGGTACGGGAACGCTGTGCGTTGGGTGTGTGCTGGGACAGCGCAGGACAGGATGACGCGGGTACGGGAACGCTGTGCGTTGGGTGCTGGGCAGCGCAGGACAGGATGACGCGGGTACGGGAACGCTGTGCGTTGGGTGCTGGGACAGCGCAGGACAGGATGACGCGGGTACGGGAACGCTGTGCGTTGGGTGTGTGCTGGGACAGCGCAGGACAGGATGACGCGGGTACGGGAACGCTGTGCGTTGGGTGTGTGCTGGGACAGCGCAGGACAGGATGACGCGGGTACGGGAACGCTGTGCGTTGGGTGCTGGGACAGCGCAGGACAGGATGACGCGGGTACGGGAACGCTGTGCGTTGGGTGCTGGGCAGCGCAGGACAGGATGACGCGGGTACGGGAAGGCTGTGCGTTGGGTGCTGGGCAGCGCAGGACAGGATGACGTGGGTACGGGAACGCTGTGCGTTGGGTGCTGGGACAGCGCAGGACAGGATGACGCGGGTACGGGAACGCTGTGCATTGGGTGCTGGGCAGCGCAGGACAGGATGACGCGGGTACGGGAACGCTGTGCGTTGGGTGCTGGGACAGCGCAGGACAGGATGACGCGGGTACGGGAACGCTGTGCGTTGGGTGCTGGGCAGCGCAGGACAGGATGACGCGGGTACGGGAACGCTGTGTGTTGGGTGCTGGGCAGCGCAGGACAGGATGACGCGGGTACGGGAACGCTGTGCGTTGGGTGCTGGGGCAGCGCAGGACAGGATGACGCGGGTACGGGAACGCTGTGCGTTGGGTGCTGGGCTGCGCAGGACAGGATGACGCGGGTACGGGAACGCTGTGCGTTGGGTGCTGGGGCAGCGCAGGACAGGATGACGCGGGTACGGGAACGCTGTGCGTTGGGTGCTGGGCTGCGCAGGACAGGATGACGCGGGTACGGGAACGCTGTGCGTTGTGCTGGGCAGCGCAGGACAGGATGACGCGGGTACGGGAACGCTGTGCGTTGGGTGCTGGGCAGCGCAGGACAGGATGACGCGGGTACGGGAACGCTGTGCGTTGGGTGCTGGGACAGCGCAGGACAGGATGACGCGGGTACGGGAACGCTGTGCGTTGGGTGCTAGGTCAGCGCAGGACAGGATGACGCGGGTACGGGAACGCTGTGCGTTGGGTGCTGGGGCAGCGCAGGACAGGATGACGCGGGTACGGGAACGCTGTGCGTTGGGTGCTGGGCAGCGCAGGACAGGATGACGCGGGTACGGGAACGCTGTGCGTTGTGGGCTGGGCAGCGCAGGACAGGATGACGCGGGTACGGGAACGCTGTGCGTTGGGTGCTGGGGCAGCGCAGGACAGGATGACGCGGGTACGGGAACGCTGTGCGTTGGGTGCTGGGCTGCGCAGGACAGGATGACGCGGGTACGGGAACGCTGTGCGTTGTGCTGGGCAGCGCAGGACAGGATGACGCGGGTACGGGAACGCTGTGCGTTGTGCTGGGCAGCGCAGGACAGGATGACGCGGGTACGGGAACGCTGTGCGTTGGGTGCTGGACAGCGCAGGACAGGATGACGCGGGTACGGGAACGCTGTGCGTTTGGTGTGTGCTGGGCAGCGCAGGACAGGATGACGCGGGTACGGGAACGCTGTGCGTTTGGTGTGTGCTGGGCAGCGCAGGACAGGATGACGCGGGTACGGGAACGCTGTGCGTTGGGTGCTGGGCAGCGCAGGACAGGATGACGCGGGTACGGGAACGCTGTGCATTTGGTGTGTGCTGGGCAGCGCAGGACAGGATGACGCGGGTATGGGAACGCTGTGCGTTGGGTGCTGGGCAGCGCAGGACAGGATGACGCGGGTACGGGAACGCTGTGCGTTGGGTGTTGGGGCAGCGCAGGACAGGATGACGCGGGTATGGGAACGCTGTGCGTTGGGTGCTGGGCAGCGCAGGACAGGATGACGCGGGTACGGGAACGCTGTGCGTTGGGTGCTGGGCAGCGCAGGACAGGATGACGCAGGTATGGGAACGCTGTGCGTTGGGTGCTAGGTCAGCGCAGGACAGGATGACGCGGGTACGGGAACGCTGTGCGTTGGGTGCTAGGTCAGCGCAGGACAGGATGACGCGGGTACGGGAACGCTGTGCGTTGGGTGCTGGGCAGCGCAGGACAGGATGACGCGGGTACGGGAACGCTGTGCGTTGGGTGCTGGGCAACGCAGGACAGGATGACGCGGGTAAGGGAACGCTGTGCGTTGGGAGCTGGGCAGCGCAGGACAGGATGACGCGGGTATGGGAACGCTGTGCATTGGGTGCTGGGACAGCGCAGGACAGGATGACGCGGGTACGGGAACGCTGTGCGTTGGGTGCTGGACAGCGCAGGACAGGATGACGCGGGTACGGGAACGATGTGCGTTGGGTGCTGGGCAGCGCAGGACAGGATGACGCGGGTACGGGAACGCTGTGCATTGGGTGCTGGGCAGCGCAGGACAGGATGACGCGGGTACGGGAACGCTGTGCGTTGGGTGCTGGACAGCGCAGGACAGGATGACGCGGGTACGGGAACGCTGTGCGTTGTGCTGGGCAGCGCAGAACAGGATGACGCGGGTACGGGAACGCTGTGCGTTGGGTGCTGGACAGCGCAGGACAGGATGACGCGGGTACGGGAACGCTGTGCGTTGGGTGTGTGCTGGGCAGCGCAGGACAGGATGACGCGGGTACGGGAACGCTGTGCGTTGGGTGTGTGCTGGGGCAGCGCAGGACAGGATGACGCGGGTACGGGAACGCTGTGCGTTGGGTGCTGGGCAGCGCAGGACAGGATGACGCGGGTACGGGAACGCTGTGCGTTGTGCTGGGCAGCGCAGAACAGGATGACGCGGGTACGGGAACGCTGTGCGTTGGGTGCTGGACAGCGCAGGACAGGATGACGCGGGTACGGGAACGCTGTGCGTTGGGTGCTGGGCAGCGCAGGACAGGATGACGCGGGTACGGGAACGCTGTGCGTTGGGTGCTGGGCAGCGCAGGACAGGATGACGCGGGTACGGGAACGCTGTGCGTTGGGTGTGTGCTGGGACAGCGCAGGACAGGATGACGCGGGTACGGGAACGCTGTGCGTTGGGTGCTGGGCAGCGCAGGACAGGATGACGCGGGTACGGGAACGCTGTGCGTTGTGCTGGGACAGCGCAGGACAGGATGACGCGGGTACGGGAACGCTGTGCGTTGGGTGCTGGGACAGCGCAGGACAGGATGACGCGGGTACGGGAACGCTGTGCGTTGGGTGCTAGGTCAGCGCAGGACAGGATGACGCGGGTACGGGAACGCTGTGCGTTGGGTGCTGGGACAGCGCAGGACAGGATGACGCGGGTACGGGAACACTGTGCGTTGGGTGCTGGGCAGCGCAGGACAGGATGACGCGGGTACGGGAACGCTATGCGTTGGGTGCTGGGCAGCGCAGGACAGGATGACGCGGGTACGGGAACGCTGTGCGTTGGGTGCTGGGCAACGCAGGACAGGATGACGCGGGTACGGGAACGCTGTGCGTTGTGGGCTGGGCAGCGCAGGACAGGATGACGCGGGTACGGGAACGCTGTGCGTTGGGTGCTGGGCAACGCAGGACAGGATGACGCGGGTACGGGAACGCTGTGCGTTGGGTGCTGGGCAACGCAGGACAGGATGACGCGGGTACGGGAACGCTGTGCGTTGGGTGCTGGGACAGCGCAGGACAGGATGACGCGGGTACGGGAACGCTGTGCGTTGGGTGCTGGAACAGCGCAGGACAGGATGACGCGGGTACGGGAACGCTGTGCGTTGGGTGTGTGCTGGGACAGCGCAGGACAGGATGACGCGGGTACGGGAACGCTGTGCGTTGGGTGCTGGGACAGCGCAGGACAGGATGACGCGGGTACGGGAACGCTGTGCGTTGGGTGCTGGGCAGCGCAGGACAGGATGACGCGGGTACGGGAACGCTGTGCGTTGGGTGCTAGGTCAGCGCAGGACAGGATGACGCGGGTACGGGAACGCTGTGCGTTGGGTGCTGGGCAGCGCAGGACAGGATGACGCGGGTACGGGAACGCTGTGCGTTGGGTGCTGGGCAGCGCAGGACAGGATGATGCGGGTACGGGAACGCTGTGCGCTGGATGCTGGGGCAGCGCAGGACAGGATGACGCGGGTACGGGAACGCTGTGCGTTGGGTGCTGGGCAGCGCAGGACAGGATGACGCGGGTACGGGAACGCTGTGCGTTGGGTGCTGGACAGCGCAGGACAGGATGACGCGGGTACGGGAACGCTGTGCGTTGGGTGTGTGCTGGGCAGCGCAGGACAGGATGACGCGGGTACGGGAACGCTGTGCGTTGGGTGTGTGCTGGGACAGCGCAGGACAGGATGACGCGGGTACGGGAACGCTGTGCGTTGGGTGCTGGGCAGCGCAGGACAGGATGACGCGGGTACGGGAACGCTGTGCGTTGGGTGCTGGGGCAGCGCAGGACAGGATGACGCGGGTACGGGAACGCTGTGCGTTGTGGGCTGGGCAGCGCAGGACAGGATGACGCGGGTACGGGAACGCTGTGCGTTGTGGGCTGGGCAGCGCAGGACAGGATGACGCGGGTACGGGAACGCTGTGCGTTGGGTGCTGGGCAGCGCAGGACAGGATGACGCGGGTACGGGAACGCTGTGCGTTGGGTGCTGGGACAGCGCAGGACAGGATGACGCGGGTACGGGAACGCTGTGCGTTGGGTGTGTGCTGGGACAGCGCAGGACAGGATGACGCGGGTACGGGAACGCTGTGCGTTGGGTGCTGGGACAGCGTAGGACAGGATGACGCGGGTACGGGAACGCTGTGCGTTGGGTGCTGGGCAGCGCAGGACAGGATGACGCGGGTACGGGAACGCTGTGCGTTGGGTGCTAGGTCAGCGCAGGACAGGATGACGCGGGTACGGGAACGCTGTGCGTTGGGTGCTGGGCAGCGCAGGACAGGATGACGCGGGTACGGGAACGCTGTGCGTTGGGTGCTGGGCAGCGCAGGACAGGATGACGCGGGTACGGGAACGCTTGCGCTGGATGCTGGGGCAGCGCAGGACAGGATGACGCGGGTACGGGAACGCTGTGCGTTGGGTGCTGGGCAGCGCAGGACAGGATGACGCGGGTACGGGAACGCTGTGCGTTGGGTGCTGGACAGCGCAGGACAGGATGACGCGGGTACGGGAACGCTGTGCGTTGGGTGTGTGCTGGGCAGCGCAGGACAGGATGACGCGGGTACGGGAACGCTGTGCGTTGGGTGTGTGCTGGGACAGCGCAGGACAGGATGACGCGGGTACGGGAACGCTGTGCGTTGGGTGCTGGGCAGCGCAGGACAGGATGACGCGGGTACGGGTACGCTGTGCGTTGGGTGCTGGGGCAGCGCAGGACAGGATGACGCGGGTACGGGAACGCTGTGCGTTGTGGGCTGGGCAGCGCAGGACAGGATGACGCGGGTACGGGAACGCTGTGCGTTGGGTGCTGCGCAGCGCAGGACAGGATGACGCGGGTACGGGAACGCTGTGCGTTGGGTGCTGGGACAGCGCAGGACAGGATGACGCGGGTACGGGAACGCTGTGCGTTGGGTGCTGGGCAGCGCAGGACAGGATGACGCGGGTACGGGAACGCTGTGCGTTGGGTGTGTGCTGGGCAGCGCAGGACAGGATGACGCGGGTACGGGAACGCTGTGCGTTGGGTGTGTGCTGGGCAGCGCAGGACAGGATGACGTGGGTACGGGAACGCTGTGCGTTGGGTGCTGGGCAGCGCAGGACAGGATGACGCGGGTACGGGAACGCTGTGCGTTGGGTGTGTGCTGGGACAGCGCAGGACAGGATGACGCGGGTACGGGAACGCTGTGCGTTGGGTGCTGGGACAGCGCAGGACAGGATGACGCGGGTATGGGAACGCTGTGCGTTGGGTGCTGGGACAGCGCAGGACAGGATGACGCGGGTACGGGAACGCTGTGCGCTGGGTATGTGTCTATTTAAAGGTTTTGCTGTGTTATCTTTGCAGGGACCTCCTGGTGACTTTGGGTTTAAAGGCATTCAGGGACCCAAAGGCCCCCCGGGGCTAACGGTAAGTTTCAGACCAGTCTACACGGGGCACCTTGTGGTTACAGATCCCTCCCGTCCTTTCCCATAGCGCGGCACCTGTACGTTACCAAACATATGTACTGTATATGCATGCCTACATTACACATGGCTCGGCTTGCACCTTGGGAAGAGTCAGTAGGGGGAGTCAGTAGGAGGAGTTGGGGAGGAGTTACATGGTGCACAGATTATAATGAGATGTATCACATTCTGCGTCTCTGTCCCAGCATGCACCTTGGGGAGAGTCAGTAGGAGGAGTTGGGGGGAGTTACATGGTGCACAGATTATAATGAGATGTATCACATTCTGCGTCTCTGCCCCAGCATGCACCTTGGGGAGAGTCAGTAGGAGGAGTTGGGGGGAGTTACATGGTGCACAGATTATAATGAGATGTATCACATTCTGCGTCTGTCCCAGCATGCACCTTGGGGAGAGTCAGTAGGAGGAGTTGGGGGGAGTTACATGGTGCACAGATTATAATGAGATGTATCACATTCTGCGTCTGTCCCAGCATGCACCTTGGGGGAGGGTCAGTAGGAGGAGTTGGGGGGAGTTACATGGTGCACAGATTATAATGAGATGTATCACATTCTGCGTCTCTGTCCCAGCATGCACCTTGGGGAGAGTAAGTAGGAGGAGTTGGGGGAGTTACATGGTGCACAGATTATAATGAGATGTATCACATTCTGCGTCTCTGTCCCAGCTTGCACCTTGGGGAGAGTCAGTAGGAGAAGTTGGGGGGAGTTACATGGTGCACAGATTATAATAAAATGTATCACATTCTGTGTCTCTGTCCCAGCTTGCACCTTGGGGAGAGTCTTTTGGGGGAGGAGTTACAGGAGTTCGGCGTATCTGTACCCCATTTTTTCCCCCTTTTATTTCCCCCCCAAATCCTCCATCCCAAATGTGTAACTGGATCAGTGCACCGTGCGTGATGTCATATCTTTCAAGGCCTTTTTTCAACCTGGGTCAGGGGCGGCCAACTCCAATCCTCAAGTGCCACCAACAGGTCAGGTTTTCAGGATATCTCTGCTTCAGCACAGGTGGCTCAGTTGAAGACTGCACCACCTGTGCTGAAGCAGGGATATTCTGAAAACCTGACCTGTTGGTGATCCTTGAGGACTAAAGTTGCCCACCCCTGGCCTAGGTCATGTAATTTAAGTATAGCGGTGAGATCTGTTCTGCGCCCATGCACTGAATGTAGCACCTATTGCCTGGTTACCTGTGCAAAGCGTTACAGCGCTCACCTTGTCTGACGCCGTTACATACAGGTGCAGCGCTCACCTCGTCTGACGCCGTTACATACAGGTGCAGCGCTCACCGTGTCTGAAGCCGTTACATACAGGTGCAGCGCTCACCTTGTCTGAAGCCGTTACATACAGGTGCAGCGCTCACCTTGTCTGACGCCGTTACATACAGGTGCAGCGCTCACCTCGTCTGACGCCGTTACATACAGGTGCAGCGCTCACCTTGTCTGAAGCAGTTACATACAGGTGCAGCGCTCACCTTGTCTGAAGCCGTTACATACAGGTGCAGCGCTCACCTTGTCTGAAGCCGTTACATACAGGTGCAGCGCTCACCTTGTCTGAAGCCGTTACATACAGGTGCAGCGCTCACCTTGTCTGACGCCGTTACATACAGGTGCAGCGCTCACCTTGTCTGAAGCCGTTACATACAGGTGCAGCGCTCACCTTGTCTGACGCCGTTACATACAGGTGCAGCGCTCACCTTGTCTGACGCCGTTACATACAGGTGCAGCGCTCACCTTGTCTGACGCCGTTACATACAGGTGCAGCGCTCACCTTGTCTGACGCCGTTACATACAGGTGCAGCGCTCACCTTGTCTGACGCCGTTACATACAGGTGCAGCGCTCACCTTGTCTGACGCCGTTACATACAGGTGCAGCGCTCACCTCGTCTGACGCCGTTACATACAGGTGCTGCGCTCACCTCGTCTGACGCCGTTACATACAGGTGCAGCGCTCACCTTGTCTGAAGCCGTTACATACAGGTGCAGCGCTCACCTTGTCTGACGCCGTTACATACAGGTGCAGCGCTCACCTTGTCTGACGCCATTACATACAGGTGCAGCGCTCACCTTGTCTGACGCCGTTACATACAGGTGCAGCGCTCACCGTGTCTGACGCCGTTACATACAGGTGCAGCGCTCACCTTGTCTGAAGCCGTTACATACAGGTGCAGCGCTCACCTTGTCTGAAGCCGTTACATACAGGTGCAGCGCTCACCTTGTCTGACGCCGTTACATACAGGTGCAGCGCTCACCTTGTCTGACGCCGTTACATACAGGTGCAGCGCTCACCTTGTCTGAAGCCGTTACATACAGGTGCAGCGCTCACCTTGTCTGACGCCGTTACATACAGGTGCAGCGCTCACCTTGTCTGACGCCGTTACATACAGGTGCAGCGCTCACCTTGTCTGACGCCGTTACATACAGGTGCAGCGCTCACCTTGTCTGACGCCGTTACATACAGGTGCAGCGCTCACCGTGTCTGACGCCGTTACATACAGGTGCAGCGCTCACCTTGTCTGACGCCGTTACATACAGGTGCAGCGCTCACCTTGTCTGACGCCGTTACATACAGGTGCAGCGCTCACCTTGTCTGAAGCCGTTACATACAGGTGCAGCGCTCACCTTGTCTGACGCCGTTACATACAGGTGCAGCGCTCACCTTGTCTGACGCCGTTACATACAGGTGCAGCGCTCACCTTGTCTGAAGCCGTTACATACAGGTGCAGCGCTCACCTTGTCTGACGCCGTTACATACAGGTGCAGCGCTCACCTTGTCTGACGCCGTTACATACAGGTGCAGCGCTCACCTTGTCTGAAGCCGTTACATACAGGTGCAGCGCTCACCTTGTCTGACGCCGTTACATACAGGTGCAGCGCTCACCTTGTCTGACGCCGTTACATACAGGTGCAGCGCTCACCTTGTCTGAAGCCGTTACATACAGGTGCAGCGCTCACCGTGTCTGTAGCCGTTACACACAGGTGCAGCGCTCACCTTGTCTGACGCCGTTACATACAGGTGCAGCGCTCACCTTGTCTGAAGCCGTTACATACAGGTGCAGCGCTCACCTTGTCTGAAGCCGTTACATACAGGTGCAGCGCTCACCTTGTCTGACGCCGTTACATACAGGTGCAGCACTCACCTTGTCTGACGCCGTTACATACAGGTGCAGCGCTCACCTTGTCTGAAGCCGTTACATACAGGTGCAGCGCTCGCCTTGTCTGAAGCCGTTACATACAGGTGCAGCGCTCACCTCGTCTGACGCCGTTACATACAGGTGCAGCGCTCACCTCGTCTGACGCCGTTACATACAGGTGCAGCGCTCACCTCGTCTGACGCCGTTACATACAGGTGCAGCGCTCACCTTGTCTGACGCCGTTACATACAGGTGCCGCGCTCACCTTGTCTGAAGCCGTTACATACAGGTGCAGCGCTCACCTTGTCTGAAGCCGTTACATACAGGTGCAGCGCTCACCTCGTCTGACGCCGTTACATACAGGTGCAGCGCTCACCTCGTCTGACGCCGTTACATACAGGTGCAGCGCTCACCTTGTCTGAAGCCGTTACATACAGGTGCAGCGCTCACCTTGTCTGAAGCCGTTACATACAGGTGCAGCGCTCACCTTCTCTGAAGCCGTTACATACAGGTGCAGCGCTCACCTTGTCTGACGCCATTACATACAGGTGCAGCGCTCACCTTGTCTGACGCCGTTACATACAGGTGCAGCGCTCGCCTCCGTTACATACAGGTGCAGCGCTCACCTTGTCTGAAGCCGTTAGATACAGGTGCAGCGCTCACCGTGTCTGTAGCCGTTACATACAGGTGCAGCGCTCACCTTGTCTGACGCCGTTACATACAGGTGCAGCGCTCACCTTGTCTGAAGCCGTTACATACAGGTGCAGCGCTCACCTCGTCTGACGCCGTTACATACAGGTGCAGCGCTCACCTCGTCTGACGCCGTTACATACAGGTGCAGCGCTCACCTTGTCTGAAGCCGTTACATACAGGTGCAGCGCTCACCTTGTCTGAAGCCGTTACATACAGGTGCAGCGCTCACCTTGTCTGAAGCCGTTACATACAGGTGCAGCGCTCACCTTGTCTGACGCCATTACATACAGGTGCAGCGCTCACCTTGTCTGACGCCGTTACATACAGGTGCAGCGCTCGCCTCCGTTACATACAGGTGCAGCGCTCACCTTGTCTGAAGCCGTTAGATACAGGTGCAGCGCTCACCGTGTCTGTAGCCGTTACATACAGGTGCAGCGCTCACCTTGTCTGACGCCGTTACATACAGGTGCAGCGCTCACCTTGTCTGAAGCCGTTACATACAGGTGCAGCGCTCACCTTGTCTGACGCCGTTACATACAGGTGCAGCGCTCACCTTGTCTGACGCCGTTACATACAGGTGCAGCGCTCACCTTGTCTGTAGCCGTTACATACAGGTGCAGCGCTCACCGTGTCTGTAGCCGTTACATACAGGTGCAGCGCTCACCTTGTCTGACGCCGTTACATACAGGTGCAGCGCTCACCTTGTCTGAAGCCGTTACATACAGGTGCAGCGCTCACCTTGTCTGAAGCCGTTACATACAGGTGCAGCGCTCACCTTGTCTGAAGCCGTTACATACAGGTGCAGCGCTCACCTTGTCTGTAGCCGTTACATACAGGTGCAGCGCTCACCGTGTCTGTAGCCGTTACATACAGGTGCAGCGCTCACCTTGTCTGACGCCGTTACATACAGGTGCAGCGCTCACCTTGTCTGACGCCGTTACATACAGGTGCAGCGCTCACCTTGCCTGAAGCCGTTACAGGTGCAGCGCTCACCGTGTCTGTAGCCGTTACATACAGGTGCAGCGCTCACCGTGTCTGTAGCCGTTACATACAGGTGCAGCGCTCACCGTGTCTGACGCCGTTACATACAGGTGCAGCGCTCACCTTGTCTGAAGCCGTTACATACAGGTGCAGCGCTCACCTTGTCTGAAGCCGTTACATACAGGTGCAGCGCTCACCTTGTCTGACGCCGTTACATACAGGTGCAGCGCTCACCTTGTCTGACGCCGTTACATACAGGTGCAGCGCTCACCTTGTCTGAAGCCGTTACATACAGGTGCAGCGCTCGCCTTGTCTGAAGCCGTTACATACAGGTGCAGCGCTCACCTCGTCTGACGCCGTTACATACAGGTGCAGCGCTCACCTCGTCTGACGCCGTTACATACAGGTGCAGCGCTCACCTCGTCTGACGCCGTTACATACAGGTGCAGCGCTCACCTTGTCTGACGCCGTTACATACAGGTGCCGCGCTCACCTTGTCTGAAGCCGTTACATACAGGTGCAGCGCTCACCTTGTCTGAAGCCGTTACATACAGGTGCAGCGCTCACCTCGTCTGACGCCGTTACATACAGGTGCAGCGCTCACCTCGTCTGACGCCGTTACATACAGGTGCAGCGCTCACCTTGTCTGAAGCCGTTACATACAGGTGCAGCGCTCACCTTGTCTGAAGCCGTTACATACAGGTGCAGCGCTCACCTTGTCTGAAGCCGTTACATACAGGTGCAGCGCTCACCTTGTCTGACGCCATTACATACAGGTGCAGCGCTCACCTTGTCTGACGCCGTTACATACAGGTGCAGCGCTCGCCTCCGTTACATACAGGTGCAGCGCTCACCTTGTCTGAAGCCGTTAGATACAGGTGCAGCGCTCACCGTGTCTGTAGCCGTTACATACAGGTGCAGCGCTCACCTTGTCTGACGCCGTTACATACAGGTGCAGCGCTCACCTTGTCTGAAGCCGTTACATACAGGTGCAGCGCTCACCTCGTCTGACGCCGTTACATACAGGTGCAGCGCTCACCTCGTCTGACGCCGTTACATACAGGTGCAGCGCTCACCTTGTCTGAAGCCGTTACATACAGGTGCAGCGCTCACCTTGTCTGAAGCCGTTACATACAGGTGCAGCGCTCACCTTGTCTGAAGCCGTTACATACAGGTGCAGCGCTCACCTTGTCTGACGCCATTACATACAGGTGCAGCGCTCACCTTGTCTGACGCCGTTACATACAGGTGCAGCGCTCGCCTCCGTTACATACAGGTGCAGCGCTCACCTTGTCTGAAGCCGTTAGATACAGGTGCAGCGCTCACCGTGTCTGTAGCCGTTACATACAGGTGCAGCGCTCACCTTGTCTGACGCCGTTACATACAGGTGCAGCGCTCACCTTGTCTGAAGCCGTTACATACAGGTGCAGCGCTCACCTTGTCTGACGCCGTTACATACAGGTGCAGCGCTCACCTTGTCTGACGCCGTTACATACAGGTGCAGCGCTCACCTTGTCTGTAGCCGTTACATACAGGTGCAGCGCTCACCGTGTCTGTAGCCGTTACATACAGGTGCAGCGCTCACCTTGTCTGACGCCGTTACATACAGGTGCAGCGCTCACCTTGTCTGAAGCCGTTACATACAGGTGCAGCGCTCACCTTGTCTGAAGCCGTTACATACAGGTGCAGCGCTCACCTTGTCTGAAGCCGTTACATACAGGTGCAGCGCTCACCTTGTCTGTAGCCGTTACATACAGGTGCAGCGCTCACCGTGTCTGTAGCCGTTACATACAGGTGCAGCGCTCACCTTGTCTGACGCCGTTACATACAGGTGCAGCGCTCACCTTGTCTGACGCCGTTACATACAGGTGCAGCGCTCACCTTGCCTGAAGCCGTTACAGGTGCAGCGCTCACCGTGTCTGTAGCCGTTACATACAGGTGCAGCGCTCACCGTGTCTGTAGCCGTTACATACAGGTGCAGCGCTCACCTTGTCTGACGCCGTTACATACAGGTGCAGCGCTCACCTTGTCTGACGCCGTTACATACAGGTGCAGCGCTCACCTTGTCTGAAGCCGTTACATACAGGTGCAGCGCTCACCTTGTCTGACGCCGTTACATACAGGTGCAGCGCTCACCTTGTCTGAAGCCGTTACATACAGGTGCAGCGCTCACCTTGTCTGAAGCCGTTACATACAGGTGCAGCGCTCACCTTGTCTGAAGCCGTTACATACAGGTGCAGCGCTCGCCTTGTCTGAAGCCGTTACATACAGGTGCAGCGCTCACCTTGTCTGAAGCCGTTACATACAGGTGCAGCGCTCACCTTGTCTGAAGCCGTTACATACAGGTGCCGCGCTCACCTCGCCTGAAGCCGTTACATACAGGTGCAGCGCTCACCTTGTCTGAAGCCGTTACATACAGGTGCAGCGCTCACCTTGCCTGAAGCCGTTACAGGTGCAGCGCTCACCTTGCCTGAAGCCGTTACATACAGGTGCAGTTGGTTTGAGTACTGCTGTCTCTGACTTTGTTTATCTTTTCAGGGAAATGAAGGCGTTATCGGACCTGTAGGAATTGTGGGCCCCACTGGAAACCCAGTAAGTACCCACTCCCACGCACCCACTCACTCCCACGCACCCACTCGCTCCCTCGCACGCACCCGCTCGCTCGCACGCACTTGCTCGCTCGCCCTCGCTCGCACGCACCCACTCGCTCGCATCCGCTCGCACGCACCCGCTCGCACGCACCCGCTCGCTCGCACGCACTCGCTCGCACGCACCCACTCGCTCGCACGCACCCACCCGCTCGCACGCACGCACCCACTCCCACTCCCACGCACCCACTCCCACTCCTGCCGAGTCAGCCCCACCGAGTACTTTGTTTATACCCCGACCCTCCAGTTCTCTTTGAAGCTCGCTCGGAGGCCGCTGTGTATGGGGCACGGTAACACCGCGCCGGTCGGGTACGCGGGTCCTGTAAAGTGTTTGCCAATGTGTCGAGGGCCGTGGTAACTGTGCGTTCTTTGGGGCGAGCCTGCAATAATGCATGGAGCTCGGGGAGCAGGTACCGAACCCACACACGGAAACGATCAGTACCAGTACCTGCGGTACCCGCACTTCTTGTTCTCCACTTTTTATGGATCACTGAAAATGCCTGGTAGGTGTAAACCTATCCTGACTAAGAATGTCCCTGCTTCAGCACAGGTGGTGCAGTCATTGACTAAGCCACTGATTGAGCCACCTGCGCTGAAGCAGGGATAGCCTTGAAACCTGACATGTTGGTGGCCCTTGAGGACTTGAATTGGCATCGTTGCCCGTTTCTTGCCCCCCCTTTTCTAGAACGGTAAGGATCCGCAGCGCCAAATACTGCGCGTTCTTTGGCCAAATTGAAAATCAGCCTGAAAAGAAGTCATTTCCCCCCAAATAACACCAGCTGTTCGTAAACGCCTACAGTTCCACTCTTACCCGCCCGGCTAGTCCCGCGGTCCAGCCCGGCATTTCTGCCACCGCCAATATGGGTATTTAGACCTCTCCAGAAGCATCAGGAGCTTAGGGACTCGTGCAGCCACACGGGGTAACCCCTTCATGTCACTGTAAGAAGGACCGGTTACTCATCGCACGTCTGTCTCCTCCTTTCAGGGCCCTTCCGGAGACGGGGGCACACGGGGGGACACGGTAAGTCTCGTGTGTGAGGAAGGGAGGGTTTATGGATGAGCCGCGTCCTGTTATGAGGAGGCGCTTTGCAGTAAATGGGGACCTGGACACCCTACATTTTGCAATTAAGAGCAGTTGCAAAAATGTAGAAGCCTTAGGCCTTGCCCCCGCTGCCTACTGCGGCGCCCGCTGTGGCGGACGCTGCACGGACGAGAGCCCTCCTCCTCAATGGCGCCCGGGCCCGCGGCGAGGGGGGCCGCAGCGCTCAGGCGAGAGCTGCTCCTGCTCTCAATAGAATTGAGAGCAGGACTCGCGTCGAGCGATTAGGCCACGCCCCCCCGGCGGTTCAGCCAATGAGGGCGAACCTGCCGGGTGACGTCATGCCGCCCCCCATCCCCCCCCCCCCCCGGTCTCTCCTCCTGCAGTGAGCTGCAGACCGGGGAATCTCGCGGGCGCACGTTACAGCGGCGTGACCGGGGCCTTAGCCTTAGAAGCCTATCCGTGCGGGAGGATCCGCCGGTGTGTTGGCGCCTCCGCCGGCCTCCTGCAGCGCGGGGTTAAATCTCGGCGTACAGAAGGACTGCGCAGATATTATATCTCCGTCTCCTTTCCTTTCAGGGAACGTCGGGACCGCGGGTAAGTCTCCAAAACCAATATCATACGATCTGTGAGTATGAAACGCCGCCGGGTGTCGGGGTGAGGCCGGCGCCGGCGCATCTAATGTTGCCGAGGGGGTTATATGGCGAATGTCATTCTAACTTCTCTATCTTTTTCAGGGTCCTCCTGGTCCCCGAGGAAAACCTGGACCACCGGTAAGTCCGCGTCCGTGCGTGAACAAAAGGCTGTGCCTCAATGAGGCCGGCCATAGCGCGCGCGAGCGCCGAGCAGACAAAATAAGTTGACTTTGTCTCGCGGCGGCTGGGTCACATGCACGGTTCAGCCAATGAGGGCGAACCGCTCACGTGATGTCACGGGCAGGTCTCCGCCACGACTCCCCCTAGGCCACAAATCGCCTCTGCGGCAGGCGCGTGTGATGTCACGCGCTCCGTGGCGTGCCTAGCGTGGCCTAAGAATGAGGACCCTCTCTCCGCTCATGCAGCCATATTGGGTGTCTTAAAGGAGTACTTCCTTCCTTGTGTGTGAAGCAGGGGGTCTCCGGTGCTGACCTGCCTTCAGTTCTGCTCCGGAGACCCCGTCCCCCTGGTATGTGCCACCAGAACCAGTGAGCGCCCCCCCTCCCCCTTTAAGCATATTATGGGCAGGTCAATGTGTAGTGGACAGTCTCGGGTATCTGCTAAATGGAATTGTAGTAGAGTTCATTCCCTTCCTCCCTGCAAGGCCTTTGTGTGGTACGATCTCACAGGGGTACCATCTCGCAGGGGTACCATCTCGCAGGGGTACCATCTCGCAGGGGTACCATCTCTCAGGGGTACCATCTCTCAGGGGTACCATCTCTCAGGGGTACCATCTCGCAGGGGTACCATCTCGCAGGGGTACCATCTCGCAGGGGTACCATCTCGCAGGGGTACCATCTCGCAGGGGTACCATCTCGCAGGGGTACCATCTCACAGTAACCCACGGGTGGGCAACTCCAGTCCTCAAGGACCACCAACGGGTGCTGAACCAAGGACTGATTGAGCCACCTGTGCTGAAGCAGGGATATCCTGAAAACCTGACCTGTTGGTGGCCCTTGAAGACTGGAGTTGGCCGCCCCTGCAATAGTGAGTGTGATGATAATATAATTTCTCACCCTTCTGGAGATTACCACGTACACAATTCCACCTTACAGGTGGCTGCATGAAGGTCTCTGGGGCATAATCAATAGATTGTATTTATTCATGGTCCTTGAATTACAAATAAACTTACCTTACAACATCACAGTTCCTGACTCCTTACAGTTTATCAATACTTGGTTATTAACATGTGCGTTACTTGTATTTATTTATTTTTTAACAGGGGCCTCCAGTGATTTCTGATTCGTTTGTAAGTTGCACAATATATTTCTTCCCTGGTGTGTCCTGCATGTGAAGTCTCTGTGTTCCCGTGTTATATCGGGAAGCCCCCTGGTTCTGTCACTGTGCGGCGGGCGGTCTTGTAAAATGCCGCCACAGCCTGTTCCCTTTAAAATAAGGGTCCGAGACCCTCTTTGTTATGCCTAAATATTACGGCCGTGCCTCCAGCCCCCAATCACAAGGTCACTGACGCACACCTTCTTTCCAGAGGCAAGAGGACATCAATGCAGCTTACCAGACCCTGATGGACTCCAGTGGACCGGTAAGTCCAAACTGTTACGTCTACTTTGGAAAACAGGACTCTGAGTGCATAACTCCAAGAAGATATTGGCCCATTCTCTGGTTATTATTAGTTGGGACATACGTTCGGGGTTTCTAGGGCCCAACATCCTTCTAGAGTTTTCAATGCACACTCAGAGAATCAAAAAGATGGACAGGCGATCCCCATGGTGCAAAAGTTGGATTTATTAGCTAATAATTTATGGAGCTAATCAATCCAATGCAATGAGGAGTGTCTGTCCAGGGCAACATACAGGGCGCAGGGCAGTGCCCAACATACAGGGCGCAGGGCAGTGCCCAACATACAGGGCGCAGGGCAGTGCCCAACATACAGGGCGCAGGGCAGTGCCCAACACACAGGGCGCAGGGCAGTGCCCAACATACAGGGCGCAGGGCAGTGCGGGGCCCAACATACAGGGCGCAGGGCAGTGCCCAACATGCAGGGCAGTGCTGGGGCCCAACATACAGGGCGCAGGGCAGTGCCCAACATACAGGGCGCAGGGCAGTGCGGGGCCCAACATACAGGGCGCAGGGCAGTGCCCAACATGCAGGGCAGTGCTGGGGCCCAACATACAGGGCGCAGGGCAGTGCCCAACATACAGGGCGCAGGGCAGTGCCCAACATGCAGGGCGCAGGGCAGTGCCCAACATACAGGGCGCAGGGCAGTGCCCAACATACAGGGCGCAGGGCAGTGCTGGGGCCCAACATACAGGGCGCAGGGCAGTGCCCAACATACAGGGCGCAGGGCAGTGCCCAACATACAGGGCGCAGGGCAGTGCCCAACATACAGGGCGCAGGGCAGTGCCCAACACACAGGGCGCAGGGCAGTGCCCAACATACAGGGCGCAGGGCAGTGTCCAACATACAGGGCGCAGGGCAGTGCTGGGGCCCAACATACAGGGCGCAGGGCAGTGCGGGGCCCAACATACAGGGCGCAGGGCAGTGCCCAACATACAGGGCGCAGGGCAGTGCCCAACATACAGGGCGCAGGGCAGTGCCCAACATACAGGGCGCAGGGCAGTGCCCAACATACAGGGCGCAGGGCAGTACTGGGGCCCAACATACAGGGCGCAGGGCAGTGCCCAACATACAGGGCACAGGGCAGTGCCCAACATACAGGGCGCAGGGCAGTGCCCAACATACAGGGCGCAGGGCAGTGCGGGGCCCAACATACAGGGCGCAGGGCAGTGCCCAACACACAGGGCGCAGGGCAGTGCCCAACACACAGGGCGCAGGGCAGTGCCCAACACACAGGGCGCAGGGCAGTGCCCAACACACAGGGCGCAGGGCAGTGCCCAACACACAGGGCGCAGGGCAGTGCCCAACACACAGGGCGCAGGGCAGTGCCCAACACACAGGGCGCAGGGCAGTGCCCAACACACAGGGCGCAGGGCAGTGCTGGGGCCCAACATGCAGCGCAGAAAATAGCCAGGCTCTGATGGTGTTAAGTAAACTCTCTGCCCGGTGCCCCCTCATACGGACGGTCTCACTTTCCTGCTACATGCAGGAGGCCTCAGGCACCAAAGCATAGGAATGTTACAGACACGGCCCCTGCCCAGGTGAGCTTACACTCTATGTGCAGCGCGATATACTGTGATGGTGAAGCGCTTTGATTCCCATTGGGCTAGAAGATAATTGAAAATTTTAGGGGTTTCTCAGACTATCCGAGCAGCGCATCACGTACCAGAATAAGCCATTTATGTCATAAATCTAATGCTACCCGTCTCCGTCTCTTGTCCAGTACACGAATAACAGCGACTAACCTTTGCTTACTTTGTGGCAGTCCTATAGGAGCACAGACTTCCTGCAAATGGACCAGGGGGGAGATATTTTTAAGACCTTACACTACCTCAGTAGCCTCATCCAAAGCATCAAAAACCCACTGGGCACAAGAGATAACCCAGCCCGTGTCTGCAGGGACCTGATGAATTGCCAGCAGAAGATGGGAGATGGTGAGGAGATGTTCCATAGCGACGTTACGTGTGCAGGGACCTGAGGCCGAGACGCCCCATTTGACGCCCCGTTCTCTCTGCAGGCACTTACTGGATTGACCCCAATGTTGGCTGTTCTTCGGATACCATAGAAGTGACGTGCGACTTCAGGCAGGGGGGCCTGACATGTCTCAGGCCCATCACCACATCCAAGGTAAGTCACTGGAGAAGTTCTGCTTGCCGGACCGCATTAACTAAAGCTCATTATACACAGCCCACCAGAGGAAGAGTTTCCCATCTCCCCGATCCGTGTTCAGAGCCGGACAGTGACCAACGCTTTTCAACAGACGTGTTTTGCGTTCTTGTCCCTTTCGGTCTTGCGATGCTTGCCTCTAATAATCATATCCTGTACCTCACTCACTGCTGCTGCTCCACTACACATACCCCTACACCGGCTTCCCATATCCTCTATATCCCTCACGGCTCCACTTCTGCTGTTCCACTACACATACCCCTACACCGGCTTTCCATATCCTCTACCTCCCTCGCTGCTCCACTACACATACCCCTACACCGGCTTCCCATATATCCTCTACCTCCCTCACTGCTCCACTTCTGCTGCTCCACTACACATACCCCTACACCGGCTTCCCATATCCTCTACCTCCCTCACTGCTCCACTTCTGCTGCTCCACTACACATACCCCTACACCGGCTTTCCATATCCTCTATCTCCCTCACTGCTCCACTTCTGCTGCTCCACTACACATACCCCTACACCGGCTTCCCATATATCCTCTACCTCCCTCACTGCTCCACTTCTGCTGCTCCACTACACATACCCCTACACCGGCTTCCCATATCCTCTACCTCCCTCACTGCTCCACTGCTGCTGCTCCACTACACATACCCCTACACCGGCTTCCCATATCCTCTATATCCCTCACGGCTCCACTTCTGCTGCTCCACTACACATACCCCTACACCGGCTTCCCATATCCTCTACCTCCCTCACTGCTCCACTTCTGCTGCTCCACTACACATACCCCTACACCGGCTTCCCATATCCTCTATATCCCTCACGGCTCCACTTCTGCTGCTCCACTACACATACCCCTACACCGGCTTCCCATATCCTCTACCTCCCTCACTGCTCCACTTCTGCTGCTCCACTACACATACCCCTACACCGGCTTCCCATATCCTCTAGAATAAAATTCTAAACTCTAGCTCTGACTAACAAAGTTCCCAACTATGCTGTACCTCTTACAGAGCCTATACATCCCCAAATTCAGTGCTAAATCCCCCTATGCTCTGCCCACCACACCCGCCTCTCCCGCCTTATCACCTCCTCTCACCCCCGCCTGCGAGACGTCTCCCTGCTGCCCGATCCCTGGAGTTCCCCACCACGCACCATCAGACCCCCCCCCCCCAGCTTTCAGATGGTGAACACTCACCTTTTCCAGGAAGCCTTTCTGACGTACAACCTACATCCAACGTAATGGGTTTGTAACGGTCATTTACCCCTCTCTGGGCCCCGAGGGATATACTGTCGCTTAAATGGGATTCTAATTCTGTGTATAAATTGTTTTCCTTCAAGTTTCCACATTGTTCCCACCCAGAAGACACACACGCACACACGCACCCAGACACGCACACACGCACCCAGACACGCACACACGCACCCAGACACGCACACACGCACCCAGACACGCACACACGCACCCAGACACGCACACACGCACCCAGACACGCACACACGCACCCAGACACGCACACACGCACCCAGACACGCACACACGCACCCAGACACGCACACACGCACCCAGACACGCACACACGCACGCACGCACCCAGACACGCACGCACCCAGACACGCACACACGCACCCAGACACGCACACACGCACCCAGACACGCACACACGCACCCAGACACGCACACACGCACCCAGACACGCACACACGCACCCAGACACGCACACACGCACCCAGACACGCACACACGCACCCAGACACGCACCCAGACACGCACACACGCACCCAGACACGCACACACGCACCCAGACACGCACACACGCACCCAGACACGCACACACGCACCCAGACACGCACACACGCACCCAGACACGCACACACCCAGACACGCACGCACGCACCCAGACACGCACGCACGCACCCAGACACGCACGCACGCACCCAGACACGCACGCACGCACCCAGACACGCACGCACCCAGACACGCACGCACGCACCCAGACACGCGCGCACCCAGACACGCGCGCACCCAGACACGCGCGCACCCAGACACGCGCGCACCCAGACACGCGCGCACCCAGACACGCGCGCACCCAGACACGCGCGCACCCAGACACGCGCACACCCAGACACGCGCACACCCAGACACGCGCACACCCAGACACGCACACACCCAGACACACACGCGCACACCCAGACACACACGCGCACACCCAGACACGCGCACACCCAGACACGCGCACACCCAGACACGCGCACACCCAGACACGCGCACACCCAGACACGCGCACACCCAGACACGCGCACACCCAGACACGCACACGTTAGAATTATGATTAAGACCCAGTACAGGAGCGGCCAACTCCAGTCCTCAAGGGCCACCAACAGGTCAGGTATTGGGGATATCACTGCTTCGACTGAGCCACCTGCGCTGAAGCAGGGATATCCCTAATACCCAGCCCCTGAGGCCTGGCGTTGGGCACACCTCGCTTAGCACGCCGCGTTTTCCTGTTCCTACACGCCTGCGGCTCTGTCTTTACAGCTGGAGTTTGATGTCGGCAGAGTTCAGATGAATTTCCTCCACCTCCTAAGTTCAGAGGTCGTGCAGCACATAACCATTCACTGCATGAATGTGACGGTATGGGGGGGAGCCTCCTCAGGCCAGCCTTCCCAGAATGCAGTGCGATTCAAGGCTTGGAACGGGCAGATATTTGAGGCCGGAGGCCCGCTGCAGCCGGAGGTCAGCATGGATGACTGCTGGGTAAGATTCCAGTCTGCATGGAGGCAGCGAGGGCCGAGACCGCTGGTCGCCAGTGACTGCTGCAGAGGCACAAAATGCTAAAGGCTACAAAACACATTGCAATACCTACAAGCTTCCTCTGTGGCCTCACACTTTAACCATTTGTCCAGCTTCTCTAATGCCATAGATCACGAGAACGTGAACCAAGCCAGTGCATTCCTTTCCACACACCCGTGACCCACGTGTTCTTAACAACTGCCACACCCCATTGTAGGAGTAACCAAGGAATTGGCAAAAACGTTACAATGAAAACGCTGTCCGTGCCGCCTCGTTGACACTCCCACATCCCGGGCGAAACGCGCAGACGCGCTCTCAACGCTCCGACACGCGTTCCGCGGGAAAGCCTCGGGAGGGAGCTTTCATTCACTACAAATTCACGCGATCTGGCTTTAACTCGGCTCTGAAAAAAAATGCAATGTCCGCTCCCTGATAAAGAGGCATAAATCCAACCCACGCCTCATCTTCTCTGTCTTCCTATAGTCCTCCTACCCTCTCCGGTTCCAGAGGAGGAAGTGTCCCAAGCGGCTGTTATCCTCACACCCATCTGTCCCATCTCATTACACCTCTCCTTTCTGCCATAGGCCCCAGCCTCCGATATTGGTAACTGCTCTCTTTGCTCTGGCCATTTTTCATCTGTTTTTAAGCTTGTTCGGCCTATTCTCAGGAACACCCCCCTTGATCCTCCTAGCTCCCCTAGCTGTCGCCCTGTCTCTCACACATGCCTTTTGCCTCAACTTCTGGAACAAATAGTTTTTACACATACTGTACATCACTTCTTCCATAACATACTAGATCCTCTCCAGTCGGGCCCCTGGCCTCCTGAATACCCTCTGCTGGTTTTCTAATAATCTCTGTTAATAACAACATTCTCCTCCTTTCCGTTAAGGGTGTACACTCCTCTGCACCTCCATATATCGAAACTCTGACCTCATTACACCCCTACTCAGCCTTGGGTCGAGCGTAAGAGGCATCCCTCTTCTTTGCTCCCTTTACAGACCTCTACCGTCTTAAACCTCTCTCCCAACAGTGCGCTCTGCCCCTCAATATCCCCCCAAGCACTGTCACTTTCCCCATTCAAAGCCCATCTGAAAATACGCCAAAATAAGAGCCGCGCCTCACTCGGGTCTCTGCTGCGCTGCTCTCCAGGCGCGCGTGATCTCCCTGTCTGCACTTTTACTCATACCGTGTCTCACAACGTACCAGTTAGATTGTAAGCTCTCCGGGGCAGGGACTCCCTTTGCCTTATGTTCTCCTTTCCATGGTGTTCTTATTTTACTATACAGAGGAAGGCAAATAAAAACCGCAGTGACATATCATCTAATGATATCTCATAGAGGGGAAAATAAATTCCTTCCTGACTCCAAGAATTGGCAATCAGATTACTCCCTGGGTCAACATCCTTCCCATGTTTACTTATTTGGTATATCCCTGTATACCTTTCCCATCTAAAAAGATGTCCAACATTTTTTTGAACAAATCTATTGTATCTGCCATCACAGTCTCCATGGGTAATGAATCCCACACTGTAACTGCCCTTACTGTAAAGAACCCTTTCCTTTGTTGCTGGTGAAATCTCCCTTCCCCCAACCTTAAGGGATGCCCCCGAGTCCTTTGTACTGTCCATGGGATGGATAGAATGACATTTGTACATAAACAAAAAAAAAAAAGAACTGACTCCTAAAACCATTAGTCCGTGCTTATAATTGCGGCACCCCGCCAAAACAAATGAATGTTTTCAATTGTGCGCAATTGACTGCACGTGCGAACGAAGCGTCCAAGTTTTTGAGCAGGCATCTGCAATTGATCTTGCCGAGCGACGGGCGGTTCCACGTGAGCGGTTCAGCCAATCCGCTCACGTGACATCATGGCCACGCCTCCCAATGCCTGCAGGCCGCGCGCACAGCCGGACCTACTATAATCAAGGCCTTAAACTTCTGGACTACATCATATGCTTTTTGTTTTTTTTTGCAGCTGCAGGACGGACGCTGGCATCAAACTATCTTCACCTTTCGGACCCAGGACCCAACTCAACTGCCGATTGTCGACGTGCTAAGTCTCCCTCCATCCAGACCGGGGAGGACCTTCCACCTGGAAGTAGGAAATGTCTGCTTCCTGTGAAACGCGATGCCTGGTTTTGCATCCCTCTGACCTCCGAGCCTGCACTCTGACCCTGAAATGACCTCTTATCCCGAATGGATGTAGGCAGGCCACGTGACTTGCAAACAAGCTTCCTTCGAGCTCCACCAATGTCCCGGGACCCCCACCCGCTGCATCACAGTGTAACGGACACAGCGGGACCCCACCCAGCAGAGACACCCCGTGCAACGGCGTCTGAAGGGGAAAAGGGGGGAAACGAGGCACACAAGTCATGAACAAAATCCTACACCGGCACACCCGACACAAGAAAAGAGCACATGGCCGGAGAAACCTGGCAGATACAAACGCCAAACCAGTCACGCGCTTGCGGAAAAAAACCGCAACAAACCAAAAAGGACTAATCCACAGTTACACTCCCCGCTGCCAGGGAGCTGCTAACGGAGAAACATTTGGGGTAAATATGGCAGAAAGCATTGTGACGTGCAATATGAAATAAAATGTAAAAAAAAAAATAATTATATATATATATATATATATATATAAATATATATGTTATTTAAACAAATGTAAAGTGTAGTAAACTCCCCGGCTTCCTTCCCGCGACGGAGCTGGGGACGCCAAAGCTTTTTATGAAGAGAGAAGTGACTGGTGCAGCGTGGAGACACGCTTAGGCGACACGCTCAGTGACACGCTCAGTGACACGCTCAGTGACACGCTCAGTGACACGCTCAGTGACACGCTCAGGCGACAGGCGTTACCTCCCACTGTGAAAATCTCTGGTGCTTTGAAGCTTTATTTTTTATTTGAAGTTATTTAAAGTTTCTGAAGGTGCTGAAGCCTTTTCCACAGACACCTGTGGGGAGGACCCCTGGCTATTTTTGTATTTTGGAGGGCGCGGTAACGGTTCCCCGGTGAACGGGCCCCTTCACCCCTGAGAAGCGTTTTGTGTGAGCGGACACGATTCTGGGCTTTTTAAAAAAAAAAAAAATATATATATATATTTTAGGATGTTGGATGTGATTAGTTTGCTTACCACCATACAAAACGCTTGTTTCTTTTTCGTACACCGCGCCGATGGTTAACGCAGGAACAACTATCCGCATTTAATGTCGGTGCTCTAAAAGTAGACGATAAGAGGCCCAGATTCACTAAACATGCTAAGACGGGTGGGGAACGCCACTCTTCAAGGGCCACCAACAGGTCAGATTTTCAGTGTATCCCTGCTTCAGCACAGATGGCTCAGTCAGTGGCTCCGTCCAAGACTGAGCCACCTGTGCTGAAGCAGATAATGATTGTCACCTGTGCTAACGCAGGGATATCCTGGAAACCTGACCTGTTGGTGGCCCTTGAGGACTGGAGTACCCCCACCCCATGGCCACGCCCTAGCACACCCTCAAGGCAAATTCCGTACATCTGGGCATTAGATCTGCGTAACACTGAAGGACCCGAATGGCATATTATATTATCGTAACCAAAACCCTGCAGTGCGCAAACAGTAACAACTCAGGGATGAAGGGGCACAGTGACAATAATGATAAAATAAATGGTAAAATAAAAAAAGTGTTTTTTTTTTTTTTTTTTTTTAATTTAAATTGTGTTTATATATTTTAAGGGAATATTTTTGTAGGCTTTGCGTCCTGGTGAATTTGTACCAAAGGAATTTTTATTCGTAGGAAATCTTTGTAGATTTGGGGTGTTTTTTTTTTGTATTCACTGCTTGGTTGTATAAAATCGCTTCCAGAAGCTGTATGAATTTCTACCTAAAGAACCGGCTGTTAATTAGTGCTGCTCTGCCTGTTCCTATCGCTCCGCGCCTGGGGTCTTGCAACAGGAACGGGGAAGGGGGTCATTTGGTTTTTCATGTTAATTTAAGTATGACCCCCCCGCCCTGTTCAAATCTTCTTTAAAAAAAAAAAAAAATAAGACTTGTCGCTTTTCACACCCAACTGGGGCCTCGGACAAATGTTCTGTAGGAGTTTTAGTTTCTATATGTAAATTTGGAGCTAAATAAGATTATCCGTCTTGTTCTATATAAATATTGTAATCTAGTCCAGCGGTACTCAACTCCAGTACTTAATCCCCCCCCCCCCCCCCCAACAGGTCAGGTTTTCAGAATATCCCTGCTGCAGCGCATGTGGCTTAATTTGTTCCTGCTTCAGCACAGGTGGCTCAATCAGGGGCTCAGTCTTCGACTGGGCCTCTGATTGAGCCACCTGTGCTGAAGCTGGGATATCCCAAAAACCTGTCCTGTTGGGGGGGGGGGGAGGCCTGGAATTGAGCCCCCCTGGTCTAGGCTGTACTGTACTGAGAATGCTACATGGGGGATGTCCTGGGGGGGGGGGGGGAGGGGCGTGCGTCTCATTATTTTCTGTTAACACGTTGAAATAAAACGGGATTCTTCCGAATACCTCGCCACGTGATTTGGGGGGGGGAACTCTCGCTAATGTCTACACCATCCCTCTCTCCGACCCCCAACGCTTCGTCCCCCTCTCCTCCTCCCCTCTGTCCTGTTGGTGTCATTTGTCTCTTTCAGGATGTTGGAATTTTATCATTTCACATTAACTTTTGTTTAAAAAAAAAAAATAAACATTTTCAGAAATGAGGCCACGCAGCCCGATCTGGCGTCTTTTATTTCTCAGCGCTACGGGACTCGACCAGGGATAAAACGCCGCCGTGTCAGCGGCGCCGGCGAAGGAACGGGTCTCGCAACGCGCTGGCAGGGAAGGGGTTAAACGGAAGCGTCCGCAAGATGTACCCAATAATATAGGATAGGGGTGACCAACTCCGGTCCTCAAGGGCCACCAACAGGTCAGGTTTTCAGGATGTCCCTGCTTCAGCACAGGTGGCGCAGCCATTATGACTGCACCACCTGTGCTGAAAATACAGTATGACTGAGCCACTAATTGAGCCCGCTGTGCTGAAGTAGGGATATCCTGAAAACCTGGCCTGTTTGCAGCCCCTCGAGGACTGGAGTTGTGCAGGCCTTCCATCAGAATCACACATACAACCACCCTAATGTGTGCAAGGCATGAGTGCAGGAGAAAGGGGCAGCTGAGAGTTTCAGGTAGGCATGGGGGGTGGTACAGTTCGAGGTTTACAATAGATTTTTTATGATTAAAGCTGCAGTTGAGTCTTTTTTTTTTTTAATTTATTTTTTTACTTCAATAGTTTTATGTGTGCAATCTCTAATTACCTAAAGAACTGTATAGCTGCCGGTCAATTCGTTCTCCATGTATTGATAGGTCGAAATTTGGTGACATAATTAGTGAAGAGATCTGTTTATATTCTGCTTGTCTGTCAGTGGAAGCTCATGAATATTCATGAGCACTCCTGCACTGACATGTGCTAGAGGGAGGGCAGGGCTGACAAGGGGTGTGCCAGGGCTTGTGACAGGACATGAAGGGGCAGCGCCTTAGCAAATGGCTGTTAAAATAGAATACAAGAAAATTGGTCTTTCAAAGTTGTTTTTTTAAAAACAGAAAATGCTAAAAGTATTTTTTCTTACTACAGAACTGATTTATTAAAAAAAAAACACACATGCAGGATATTGACTGAACTGCAGCTTTAAATGGACTCAAATTTGTAAGAGCGCATGGCTGTTCACTTGAAAAAGAGACCTGCGAGGTTTCAAACGTGTTGCACACTCTAATTTCACCTACTATGAAGAACTCTCACGTTGATACATTAAGAATGATCACAACCTGCCATCATTATTCGCTTGTCCGCAATCCAGTTGAACAAGAATAGAATTCAGTACACAGTATATGTCGTCAATAGAGATGAAGAGCCCTTCAAAAACGCTGATTATTATCTATCAGGCACGGCAAAACTTTGGTGTAGATTCGTACAACGGGGGGGGGGGGGGGGGAGGTGCTGGCCATCTCCAGTCCTCAAGGGCCACCAACAGGTCAGGTCTTCAGTATATCCCTGCTTCAGCACAGGTGTCAGTCTGAAGCAGGGATACAACAAAAGACAGGGGCGCCCAATGCTACATCCAATTGACAAAACATGGTAATAAGTATAAGTTTAAATGCTTAAGTATTTAAACTTTATACTTATTACCATATATGTTTTGTCAATTGGATGTAGCATTGGGCGCCCCTGTCTTTTGTTGTATACATTTGCCACGCTCAGTAGCTCTCTTTTGACATAAATATATATTCATGATGTGGTGGGTGTAAGAGTTTGAGCTGGCTGGGAATGTGTGCTGAAGCAGGGATATCCTGAAAACCTGACCTGTTGGTGGCCCTTGAGGAGTGGAGAACACAATTCCTCACCCTCTGTTCCTCCACAAGGTAATAATGTATTGCACTGAAAGGGTTACAGCAGCAGCCAGGGGGGGAATCGATCCCAGTTAGGGTTACACGTTGACGTCTGGATTATTTTGGTAACGACCCCATTGAACTTCCATGTCACAGTCACGTCACCGAGACGGTGCATTGACGTTACCGGCTGTCCCCACACATGCCTCTGAGTGGTGACAAGCGGTTATCCGATTACCACAGCAAGGCGCCGCCTGTTCCGTCTCTCCGCGTGAGAGAACGGGGTGAAGCGCGGAGGTGAGGGGGGGCATTCCCTTCCCCCCCGGGGCGCGGAGATCCAGCTACTGCCCGCCAACAGGGGCAAGAGCGGGGACATCTGCCCAGAGCGTTGAGGCAGAGGGGGGCGAGCCCCAGTATTCCGATCCCAGAAGTCAGGCCCAACATTGGGTATCGGCTGCTTGGCTGCCAGGACGGACCGCACCCCTCCTCGTACCAAACACGTTTTAGGTCAACGCAGATTGTGGAGATAAATAAAATATGTATATATTTATATAAATGTTGAGTTTTGAAGACAGATAGCACTTTTTGGGACCTTATACATATCCCAGGCTCACAAGGAAATGATCATTTACAAAAGGGGTTTATGTTGTTTGAACATTTAATGAAATGTGCTAACCTCATGCCCGCCATTTCTTTCCGATCCCATCTCAGGTCGTCCTCAATGACCCCCGTATGCTCGAAAATAAGTTGGGCACGTCCCACACCTTCCCCTGTCATGGAACAGGTTTGAGAGGGACATGGGATTATGTGTTTGTGTATAAAGAAATATATTTATTTTAAGTTATACCCCCACCTTGTACTGCACTGTGGAATATGCTATCACCATAGAAATAAAAATATTATTACATTATAATAAAATATATATATATATATTTTTTTTTTTAAATCAACTCAGAAATATGTCTGTGTATATTTATAAGGGTCCCTCAATTTACCTGGTATGGTAATAATAAACGTTTTTTATTATTATTTGCAACCCTCCTATGCTAGTTTTAGATATCATATCTCCATTGGGGATTATGAGAACTGTTATACTTGCTTTGGCTACCACTCATACATATATAATCAACCAATTTAACAACAAACAATGGAAGTGGTCAGCTCAGGATCGTTATGGGAGATTTCAATGCAAAGACCGGCGCCCAGCAGAAAGACTGGCGCGTCACAAGGTAAGTATGGTTACAATTACAGGAATGAACGTGGGGACAGATTGTGCAGAATGGGAAAACTTCTACATCAGGAATTTATTTATCAAGGAGAATCAAAAAAGAAAAAATGGACATGGAATACATGATGAAATAGATCATATCTTGGCTAACGAGAAACACGCGACTGAAGACTTAGCAGTCCCTCCCCGTTTGGACACAGGGAGGGATCAGCGCTTGGTTCGCTACAGATTAAATCTGAATGTGAAGTTGGAAAGAAGAAAACTAATTAAAAAGAAAAACAACAAAAACAATCAACATCAAGAATAACAGCAGAGAATTTAAACGAACGGAAGAAACGCTTCAGCGCGCTCACAACGCACGGGGAAACTAACACGCAACCGAAGAATTTAGGAAGATTTGAGTTGAACTCGTAGAAGAAAAAAAAATGGAGCAATCGTCAAAAAAGAAACAGTATAAAAAAAAATGAGAACGAGACAAATCAGTTACTTAGGAAACAAGAAATGCAGCAATATAACAACTACGTGTTCTTACATCTTCCGTTATACGGCGAAAGGCTCGAAAACAACAAAACTTAAAGACAACGACCAGGCAACATGGAACCAAATGATTACAATCAAACCAACACAGGACTGCGCTTACCGTAAAGGGAGAAGAGGTCTTCTACATGGATTGTGCCCGGACACAGGTCACACGGGGTGTAATCCAGCAGAGCGAGGACAAGAAGAAACCACCAATGATGTCCCAGGCGTCATTTCAGTGGCAAAGGCAATAATATCCATGAGAATTGGGGAGGCTCCCGGGGGAGATGGAATCACAACTGAAATCTGGAACGATGCGGGGGAGTGGAGAAATCCCTTACACAACTCGTTACACGCGGCTAGACGAACAGGACAATTACAGAACAATGGACACACAAAGTAAGTTATGGAGAGTAAGCAAAGTGACAAACTCTCCACCGTACAGCAAATAAAAATCCCACTTGTGACATTCACGTCTTAGACGGGTCCACAAAACGGCCATCCCCATTCTCAGCATGCAACGCCTCCACTGCCGCCAAGGATTCTGGGTAATGACATGCAAACAATGGAGTAATAACATAGTTATCCCCATCCATAAAAAAACACGAGACAAAGACCTCAAGAACTACAGACCCATCAGCCTACTTCCAATTACCAGGGTTTTTACGAGGATATTCAGCTACAACAGACGCCGGACTTTGCCCAGCCTGGAGAACAAGCCGAATATCGCAGTGGGTGCAACACAATGGGCCACATCCAAGTCGTACAAGAAATGGTTTCCCAAAGTAATGAACACGATCTACCACTCAACTTAGGATCTGCAGATTATGAAGTGTAGAAAAAAAAAAAGGGTGGTGATAGGGAGTGATCAACTACAAACCATACTAATTTACAAATACTATAATCGATAATTATTTTGAGTGGGTGCAAACTGTGAACTGAAAGTGAATCAGTGAAGTGGTGAGCTCACCAGATAGTGTGTTCAAAGGTAAATTCACTTAAATGCACACCACCAATAATTAAAATGTAACTTTCAGTAGTGTTACTTACACATATATTACCGATTGTGAGTGTAACAGTAATTAAAACATCAAGATAGCAAGATAGCAATAATGAGACGAAATACCAGTAACCCCCACTAAATAAACACTCAGATACAGTATAATAGCGATCAGGTGGTAGGGAGTTAGAGGTTAAATTCAGCGCTGATGGAAATAACCAAAGAACAGAGACGAAGCTCAGTAATGCTGCTAGTAATACTGATGATCAAAAGACCTCAATTAATACTACTTAGAGTCTAATAAGGTGCAACTGATATTGCATTATACCATGAACAACTCTTTGTCCCCCAAGGGGGGGCAGGGATATAACAGGAGCAGTGGTGATTTACATATAAACGTGTCCCTAAATGGCAGCCCCCACCCACCACTAGTAAATTAAGTTTAGCAGCACATAACCATAAAGGATGACAAATGTGAAGTTTTAATCCAGGCTCACAAATAAGGCTGTAATTACTGGGGCACGCAGTGATGTTATCAGCCTCCGCTATAGAGCTGTTTAGTTTGGAGTTACGAATCTTCAGCTGATCAGAACATTTAGATTGTTTTCATTATAACATACTAATTAGATATTAATGACAGGACGTAGATTACGTTTACTTAGTGCTACCTTATGATGGGTTCTATGGTCAATTTATACTAGAGTCCATGCTGAATTACAGCCTTATTTGGGGGAACCGCTCACGTGACGCGCTTGCGAGCAGCAAAATCAATTTTGCTTGCTCGGCAAGCGGCTGAGCGCCGAGCAGGCGCACCCGCCCGCTCACGCAGGAAACATGCATTGTCGCAATGTGTCCAGCGTGAGCGCGCGCGCCCGCTCAGCGCCACCCTGGACGAGGCCTTAGTGACAGATGCCTCGCGTGCTCCCCCAGCATTTTATTTCAATGTTGTGAGGAAGAACGCGGGGCTCTGTAGAGCGCCTAGTCCCCCAGTTTGCTCATCCCTACCCTAATGTATCCACAGAGCACTAATCCACAGAGCTTACACTCTGATACAGGGGTGCACAAACCTTGAAGTCTGCGCACCTCTGCCTGATCTCCCCCCCTGCTCACGCGCCCCCCTCCCCGCCTCACGTGACGGGTTGCCATGGAGACTGTCACTGGAAGCCAAGGTAAATACATTTAAAGAAGCCTCGCGCAGTCCCCCATCATATAATTGAAATGCATTCGGGTAAGCGCAGGGCCTCTAAACGCGCCCCCCTCCAATGTATAGTGACATACACAAAAAATAGGAACTTTCTTACCTGGTGCTGTGTAGGAGCCGGCTCAGGATACGTATGAATACTCGAGGGCAGCTAAAAAAAAGGGGGAGGGAGGGGATAAGGGGGGGGGGGCGAGGGAGGGGATAAGGGGGGGGGGGCAACGGAGGGGATAAGGGGGGGGGCAACAGAGGGGGTAACAAAGGGCATAAAGTGGAGGGGCAGGAGAGGGGGTAGTAAGGTGGAGGGGCAGAAGAGGGGGAGAGGGTAGCAGAGAGGGGGTAAGTGGGATGGGCAGCATTGGGGGAGGGGGTAAGGGGGAGGAGCAGCAGGGGGGAAGAGGGTAGCCGAGAGGGAGTAAGGGGGAGGGGAAGAAGAGGGGGTAAGAGGGAGGGGCAGCATAGGGGAAAGGGGTAGCAGCGAGGGAGTAAGGGGGAGGGGAAGCAGAGGGCCTTTTCTTCTCACCGCCGCTCCCCATGGCGCGCTCAGGTGAAAGTTGGATCCCGGCGCCGACAGGAGGGAGCATGGGGCCCCTGAAGGCAGCCACCTTGCCCTAAAGCCAGCCCAAATAAGATCTAGATTAAAAAAACAAAAAAAACATCACACAGCATATGATGAGAAATAATTATCTGGCCGAGATCAGCCCAGGTAGAGGGAGCCATGCATCACTTGAGCCTGCAGGTGGCAGCAGTGAGCTCAATGTCCCATAAGGGACAAGATGGGGAACAACTTAAAATAACGTCCCCCAACTGAGGGGAATTCAGGACTTGCACCAAACACTGCAAAGAAAATGTTTGCATGCTGAGAATGAAGCTCAACCTCTTCTGCCATGCATTGCTAACCAAATATAACGTAACAGGTTAATATGTTCAGAGAAAGCCGGGATTTGCAGCAAGATACTATAACTATAACTACGGTGAGCCCCAGAAATCCGCTAACAGGATACACGTCCCCTCTACCTTTGTGTACACCGCATTACAGATACCGCTACAAAAACAGGAGTGTGTTAGTTTTATTTGTATGAGTATTCAGTTCAAGTTTTTCTTTTTTCCCCCCTCTCTTTTTATTGGCTGAAATGTGCATTACATAAATCCCTGTAATTAAAAGAAACATGTAAAATTATAGAAAAAACTGTTCTGGCGTTAAAATTTATGCCAATTTTTTCTTTTTTTTACACACATCTCAAAATATCTTGACATTTGCCTGGAATATTTGTAATATGTCAGGTAGTTTCGCCAAAAATAGCTGAAATTTTGCAAGGGATGAAGAAATATGTATCCATAGGGAAGTTGTGTTGGCAGTGTACAGTATAGCATGTTAGCATGACAATGGAGGTTGTCATGTTGTCTTGAGAACTTGTTGTCTCACAAAGATGGACAATCTGCCGTGGTTCGGCGCTGGTCTTTCTAGAATAGGTGGGTTTCAACCTTATTTTGTTATGGAACTCTATAATTATATTGAGAAATTATCCAGAACCCCAACCCTCTCTAATAGCGCGTCTGAGATCAGATACATTGTAATGAACCCCAACCCTCTCTAATAGCACGTCTGAGATCAGATGCATTGTAAGGAACCCCGACCCTCTCTCATAGCGCGTCTGAGATCAGATGCATTGTAATGAACCCCAACCCTCTCTAATAGCGCGTCTGAGATCAGATGCATTGTTAGGAACCCCCGACCGTCTCTAATAGTGTCCGAGATCAGATGCATTGTAATGAACCCCAACCCTCTCTAATAGCACGTCTGAGATCAGATTAATTGTAAGGAACCCCCAACCCTCTCTAATAGTGTCTGAGATCAGATGCATTGTAAGGAACCCCAACCCTAGGTAATAGCGCGTCTGAAATCAGACGTTGTAAATTCTTCTGTATTTGGTACAATTTTCAAATGAAGGGAAAACGGCAGGTAACCCTGGTTGGAATAATACTTTTCTAGAGAGGACCGTTTCACTGTCGAAGCCCTTCAATATCATCCCAGCTGTCAGAGCCCAGGTTCACGTTCCAAGATACGTACAAGCAGCCATCTTTAAGTTACGCAGTGTCAGCGATTTTAGACTGCATGGTGTAGCTCAAAGCCATCACCTTCCTTGATGTCATTTTCAAATGTCAACTGAAGGATTAGGCCAATTACAGTAACCTATTGCAATTGCATTTGAGCCTTATGGTTGGTTTGTTCAATATTAGATGACCTGCTATAACTGTTCACTCTGCAAACAGGCATGTTAACCCCTTGCAGCCTGGGAAACATTGTTTGCAATGCATGTCCCTACGTGCAGCAGGGTTTGATCCGACCTTATTTTTCAAAAATGCAATTTATTTATTTTTATTTATTTATAAAATATTTTACCAGGAAGTAATACATTGAGAGTTACCTCTCGTTTTCAAGTATGTCCTTTCAAAAAAGGAAAAGGAACCTTTCATTTTACTGGATATAGATCCAATGTTGGTCTTTCTCCCTCCTAATAGAGGTAAATGAGAATTGTAATCCTAATAGAGGTATATTAGTATTTTCATTTTGACTGTTCTCACGCAGAAACCTAACCTGCAGCGAGGGCGCGCGTGTGTGTGTGTGTGTGTGTTAGACCTGCGGTTTCCAGCCAAAGGAAGAATTCTCAGGAAAACCCCACTCCGGTTACAGATTAACAGACAGCACCTAGCATTGCTTTCTTAGTGGACGGCTGAGAGCAGCATCCAGTTTTGCAGTCAGACCATCCGGTTTTAGGCAGGACAGGCTGGAGAGGCAGAGTCTCGGGGCATGTTCTGTGCCCAGCGCACACTTCCGAGAACGCAGCAAGATGCAGAAAAAAAAAGTCACCAGCGTCTTTAACACAATATAAAGTTTATTCAACGGATCTCTAGAACAAGCGCTCGTGGGCATGTACTTTACAGAATCCGCTTACAACAGGCAGGTTTAACATTGTCATACGTTTCTTTTTTTGCATTGATTCTTGCGTATAATGCTATGGACTTGTTCTCAAACGTTTACAGCAGCAGGACTGAATGAAATTGTTAAAGGACAAAAACAAAAACAGGAGTGAGGGGGGCAGAGGTTCCCTAAGGAACAAAAACAAAGGTGGCGTGAGTTTCGCTCAATCTGGGGGTGGGAGGGGGAAGGAAAACGAAAGACTAAAGCACCAACCCATTTAGTCTAATCTCAAAAATATACGAACATTTAAAGTGCAAAGGTTCTGGTGAGGTCTGTGAGCAGATTATTTTCTGTTTGCGAAGCCCAGAAACATTCCTTGCTCCCAATGACCCTGCTCACTCCCTCACCCACTGACGTGAAATGTGATCTCATAGGCTTTAATCACTGAACTCTTCCCCCCTCCAGCATACAATAGAAAGATTAAAGTCCACTCTTAGCAGGGAAAGCCTCATTTAAATCAGCAATCCCAGGGTCTCGTTTGGACAGTTTTTTTTTTTTTAGAGTATTGAAACCAGGGTGTCTTCTGGAGCTGCACCCCTCTATTTAAAACTTTGGGGACCCACGAGTTTCCCTACAGCTATAGATGCCTGTCTTCAGGCTTTTTGGGGAAACAAAATGGCCTACAAAGTACAGGCCAAAAGGAATCACCTCTTAAAAACAACCTCCTCCCCCCCCCCCCCAAACAGGAAGTACACAGGCAGCTAAAGCCAAGTAGCTCAGGGGGGACCAGATCTGAGAAGAGATTGGTTCAGCGCTGGAGGCCCTGGTTCCAATTCTGTTTTAAAAAAATAATAATTCCAATTCTTGAGCGGATTGCCGCTTTTAGCAAGAACATTTTAGACCAGGGGAGGGCAACTCCAGTCCTCAAGGGCCACCAACCGGTCAGGTTTTCAGGATATCCCTGCTTCAGCACAGGTGGTGCAATCGACCAACAGCCATTTGTGCTGAAGCAGGGATATCCTGAAAACCTGACCTGTTGGTGGCCCTTGAGGGCTGGAGTTAGCCACCCATTAGACTGCGGCAGAGGTAATTTCGTCCAGAAGCATCAAACACCTACGGCCTACCTTACAATGCGACTTGAAGGGGAAGACGCCCCTTGTATTTTCCGCCAAAATAAATTCTGCATAAAAACAAGTTAGTGAAATAAAATAAAAAAGGCCAGATATTACTCTAGTTATTAAACATCTATAAAAATAGCTCAGTTTTCCATTTATTAAATAAATATGTAATAAATATACAAGCTAGGCAGTAAAAATGAGACAATATAAACAGGAGGAATGTGACAGTACCACTGTCCCAGCTAGAAGCAGAAACTGATCCCATGCATGATAAGTGGCAGTCTAGCAGGGAGACGTTATACCACCCCAGCTTTGGACAGCGCTGGGGGGGCAACTCTCCCCCAAATTCCAGCTACCGCTTCTGTGCGCGCACACACATCGTTAAGCCACATGCTTCGTATCAGTATTCAAAATATCTCGCAGGCTCCCCTCCCCGCTCTCCCCGGTCCCACAAATATACATTCAAAAGCACACAACGCAGTGCCTTCATCAACTAAACAAATATATTACAATAGGATTCGGGGATTGTAGGACAGGTAAACCTATTAGACATGGGGTAGCCAACTCCAGAAGTCCTGAAAGGCCACCAACAGGTCAGTTTTTCAGGATACCCTGCGTCAGCACAGGTGGCCAAGTCTTCGACTGCACCACAGACGCCTGTGCTGAAGCAGGGATATCCTGACCTGTTGGTAGCTCGAGGGCTGGAGTTGGCGCACCCCCCCCCCCCTGCGCACATTCGATGAGCCAAAATAAACACAATGTAAACAACGCTCCAGTTTGGAAGACACTGCGAGCCTCCCGGGCGGGGGGTGGAATGAGAGAAAGTGTGAGGGTGAGCAGAGTTCCTGGCGCCCAATCTCACGCACTGCCGGCTGGTGGGAGGGAGGGGGAGGGGTTATCACAGCTTTAACTCTGTCACTTAGTGTTAAACGCATTCACAGAATGGAGACGAGAGACACTTTCACATCCAGGGAGCGGGCGAACCCCCCCAGATCGCCGCCTGCAGGGTCTGGCACCCCGCGTTTCATCACCGAGACTTCACTCCCAGGGTGAGCTTCAGGTTCTCGTACACCACGTAGCTGATGCTGACGGCGGGGATCACCTTCATGAAATTGGGAGCCAAGCCCCGGTACAGTCCAAACGCCCCCTCTGTCTTTAGGATGTGTTGGAAGAGTTTGCTCATGGACTCCTGAGGCGCCCCCTCAATCGACGCTGAAAATAAAATCAGAGGGGCGTGAGAAACATTACACGTGGCAGAGCTGGGCACCCCAAGATTTCTGGGGTTTGCTTTTCTGCTGCAGAAATGTAACACTTCGTATTATTTTTGCCAAGGTGCATGATCTGCCGATTAGAGGCCTGGGATTTAGAAGAACGGTGAATAAGGTTTGTATTGGCTGTACACTTCCCACAGACAGATTTTTATTGGCTGTACACTTCCCACAGACAGATTTTTATTGGCTGTACACTTCCCACAGACAGATTTTTATTGGCTGTACACTTCCCACAGACAGATTTTTGGAAGGACTGCCCCTTTAAAGCAGCCCACCCTCCTCGCCCACTAGGATTCATGCACAAGTATTCGGTCAGCGGCAGCTGAGCCACCTGCCATAGGAAGTGGCCCACTCCAACAGGTCAGGTTTTCAGGATATCCCTGCTTCAGCAACGGTGGCTCAATCAGTTTGAGCCAACTGTGCTGAAGGAGGGATATCCTGAAAACCTGACCTGTTGGTGGCCCTTGAGGGCTGGCGCTAGCACTTACACAGAACTCACCTTGTGCCTGCATGCGTGTTCTGACCAGCGCCAGCGGGTAACTGGCCAGTTGTCCACACGTACTGGACATGGTTCCACAAGCCAGCAAGACGAACACTCCCGGATCAGCACTGCTCGTGGCATACCGCTGCAGCCACGCATTCTTCAGCGTCTGTGCAATAAAAGAACGCAATAAACCCCGGTGAATTATTGCCGTCTGCATGCACAGTCTCTTATCCTTTATTTCTGACCAGATATATACTCTGGACTGTAACTTACATATATTGTACCACTCAGGCTGTGTATATGCCATAGGTAACACTAGGCACTAGTTCCCTCTCCCCTATATATGGGTCATTAATATGATTAATTTATAAGGAGTTCATATTGTGGATTTTATATGATATATATGGATACAATTACTCTATGAAGCACCGGATATTTTTTGCTTTCATTTACAAATAGAAAGATCAGCGGAGAAGGACAGGCTGTCCTGTACTAGACGAGTGTTTGGGGAGCAGCGGCCTCACCTCATACACTGCCAGGTCGATGCCAGCGTATGGGATAATCCCCAGCATGTTTGGGACGTATCCCTTGTAAAAGGCAGATACTCCTTCCTTTAGCAGTATCTTCTTGGCGCAGTCCATCATCCCCTGATACTGCCCCGTCCTGCGTAGCGCCATTCGTGTCTTCAGCACCTACGGCCATAAAAAAAGGAAGAACCGTGTCAGCAACGGGTGGACCGTGGTAAGGGAGTACGATGGAGTACGCTGCCTGCGGGTCTCGGAAAAGAGGGCCTCACCTCCATGGGGTAGATGCTGCTCTGCGCGATGGCGCCAGCGAGAGACCCGGCCACTAGTCGCTCATGAATTCTCAGCGTCACCTGGTCGCTGCCGATCAGACGTTTAATCTGCAGAGAATCACAAGGAGGATGTCAGGATGGTTATTTAATACAGTTAGCGTAATAAATAACTTTCATAAGGCGCTTTTCTCCCAATGGGACTATCAGCGCGTCGCAATTCCAGTATAGTGCGCAGTACGCAGCACATAGGGTTATTACAGACAGTCCCTGCCCAAATGAGTTTACAATCTGTATTTTGGTGCCTGAGGCACAGGGAGATAAAGTGACTTGCCCAAGGTCACAAGGAGCCGACACCAGGAATTACCCAGGTTCCCCTGCTTCATACTACGTGTCATTGTTATCAGAGTCTGTCTTTACGCACTGAGCCGCTCCTTCTCCCTACACAGTTCTTTGCAGCGCTGCATAACATACGTGCAACGAGTCCTGTCCAGCTCACAAACACATATTGCAAAGGTCAATCCCCAAGCCCTGGATTTGCCAGTAGCTGCACACTCATAGCCCATAACCACACCCTGAACAGGATAAAACAATTCATATCAGTTTTCTCCACACACAGATGGTTTCATTTACACATTACAGATCCCCGACACATCCCAATGCTAAGGTAGCTCACCTGCTCGTATGCCATGAATTTGATTGCGGACTCGGGCGCGATTTTGATTACGTTGATGCCGTTTCCGCGCCACAAGGAGCGGAAGCCGCCCTCACGGATCATGTGGGAGAAGCCGCCCGCGATGGACATGTTGTTGCTGCGGGAAGCGTGGACCTGTCAGAGGGCGAAGGGGAGACGCGCGATCAGAAACCGGCGCTAATCCGAGGACAAAGGTTGCTGGCTGTTTGTGGGGGAACGCGTAATCCCGACAGGAATGTGAATGAGAGGCTTTAACAGAATTAGCAGCACGGCGTACTCCGTACACAGACGGATATCAGAGCTGGCAGTGCGTCACCGGTTTAATACATGTTCCGGTGACCAAACCCTAATAATTAGAGGTTGCCAAAACATGCCTGAATGCATTTACTACACCTGCTATGGGTTCTTAGGAACTGTGGCAATAGGAAGACAGGAATGTGAGCCATCAATTGCTACAGCTATTACCAGTACGATAGGTATGCAGGAATTTGGAGACAATCATATTACCCTAAGGGGCGATTTATTTACAGACGGTCTCCCCATTGCCATATTGTCCATTAGAATACAAGATCATGCTAGAGAAATGCTCTAGGTCAGAGGCGGCCAACGCCAGCCCTCAAAGGCCACCAACAGGCCAGGTCTTCAGGATATCCCTGCTTCAGACTGAGCCACCTGTGCTGTAGCAGGGATATACTGAAGACCTGGTCCTGATCTAAGGACTGGAGTTGGCCAGTCTGCCTCTAGTTGCTGCATTTGCCACGGAGAAAGCGAATCTTTATAAATATAAAAAATAGTGGATAAGGAGAGAGAGAACCCAATATAGCACTCAGGTTCACACTCTGGAGATTTGTGATTGATTTAAAACAATCTTTATTAGTAGCAACGTGTATAAAATATGGATGATAGAACAACGTACTGGAGGTAGGTTGATCCTAATAAATGATAGCCATATTGGCTCCGGATCAGACTTTATTTGTGTGTACCAGACAATTTTAATAAATCGCTGGTACCAGAACAGCACAGAAATCCTGGTGTGGACCTGTGTAATAAGTGAATACTCTGAGTGTGCCCTGGTAGGTACTGGGGCTACAGGTCACAAGGGTAGTGGCTGAATAGACCCTGGTAGGACATGGTAAATGTGACCAGTAGTAACTGATAAACATATAAAACAAATACAATATGTATATCAGTGATGGTAATGTGCAAACAGCTAAGCTCCTCTGTGAAAATCATATGCCCAAAAACGGTGTCAGAATGACCTAAGGTAACCCTCTGGGTGCCGATTTGCAGGAGTGTGTTGACCTGCAGTAACCTGTGTGGCTCTGCCAGAGGTAAGTACCCTGACTTAAGGTCGTCGAGCAGGTCAGTGTGACTGCGGTGTAAGAGACACTGATGATGGGAGAAATATAGCTAAAACATATAGCAGGAGGCTAGGCTGTTGCACTAACAGGAAGGTAGAGCCTCATTACTCACCATTCGCCTTGAGAAAGCCTCTCGCGAAACGCGCGCGTCGGCTCCTACCTCCCACGTGCATGCGCAGATCAGTCACTGCCTCCGCATGATTTTCTGAACCGCGAGTTGATGCGATAGTCTGCTCGTGCCTAACTATACAGGGTATTAGTGCCCCGACGGTCACTATTAGCCTCGTTCTTGAGTGTTTACAGGGTTTATGCTCTGATGTATACGAGTACTGAATTACTGTGCCTGCAACAACACTGTAGCTGCGCTGCTGTGTTCGGATTCCCTCACAGCAGCAGTGAGGCTCTACCTTCCTACCTCCAGTACGTTGTTCTATCATCCATATTTTATACACGTTGCTACTAATAAAGATTATGTTTTAAATCAATCACAAATCTCCAGAGTGTGAACCTGAGTGCTATATTGGGTTCTCTCTCTCCTTATCCACTACTGTGTTCACACCCAAAGCACCGTTCACATCCATATTCACTGGTGGCTGAAGCAGGGGCTCCCCTAATACCTTAAATATAAAAAATGTAAGCTATCTTATTTCAAAAGGCCCCACATTTATTCAGGATACGAGAGAAGCGGACCACGAGGCTGCTAAATATTATTTTATATCTATATAATTTTTCCATATCAAGTAGGATATATAGATACATTCAGCACACAATAGGTTAAAATGTTGCCTTATAAGTTGGTTCTCTTGAAAGGATTCTTCTGGTCAGCTTGAAACCAATGGTATACAATGTATTAGTATTAGGGCGACTTGAAACAGAGTGACAGGACATTTTTAGTGATAAGATTCCTTTCCTAGTTTCCCATACATTATATAAGCTATAAATTGATATTGTGAAAGTTGACCCTGTTGTATAGCTCTGTCTAGTTATGTCTGTTATTTTAATTAAACAGTTCCTAGGATTCTTGTCTGATACCATGTCTCTTTCCTAGCTCTGATATATAAAACTTTGATTTTCTCAGGAAGATGAAGAACTAAGTCTTTTAGCTTCGTGAGAATCGTATAACATTTAGTCTAGTTACTGTAGCTAAGACCAGTGAGTGATTAATGTCTCTTTGATCTGAGCGTATACAAAGGGAACAATGTTAACCATACGTTGCTACCTTCTTAGATACAGAAGCCATACAGATGCATCTTATAATATGCATCCTTGCTACATGAAAGCTGATTGCAGAAAGAATAATAAAGAATGCTGATTCTTGAACTGAACCAGGTTTCCTTATTATATCGAGTGGAGACTTTTCTAACAGCGGTGCAAAGGTTAACCCCTTCTTTAGGTGTACGCTCGCATTTTGGCGTGCTGTGAAAAACGCTCGCTTTATCAAGGTGCGATTACACAGAAAGCGTTTGTGACCGAGTGTCCGTGTTCAGATGCAAATCAGCAAAAGCTTCAAAAAGATCCTACGTGGAAATAATAATGAACGGGTCATATGCAATGAAAGAGAGATCGCACGTGCATCAGTAACCTGTAGAAATACCCCCTGTGTAACGCAGAGGCTGCAGTCACTTTGTATCTGTGCATGTAACATGACGGGAGGGGAGGATTTACACTATCCTGGCTACAGACTGGGTGCATGTGGCCATGTTCCAGCGACACCGTTCTGAACGCCAAGATGGACGCGGGCCAAAGGGAAACCTGTTGTGTCATCTGCATTTGTTCCCTGCTTGTGTCCTCGAACAAAGACTGACGCTATTCAAACTGTCCTGAGCAAAGTCCGGGATCTCGCCATAAAAAATAAAGTTGCACAATTTTCCTTGGTCGCGGCACAGATTGCAAAAGTGCTAGAGTTTGCAGCATTAATTGCTCCACCTGTCCCTTACACCGTGCTGGACTCAACGTGACAGCCATTTGAATTCAGAGACAACCGGTACCCGCGATTTACCTGCATGAGAACTTTCAGTCTGTCAAGGGGAGCCGTACACGTTCGAGAAACCGCCCCAGCGCCACCTCCGGCTACCAGGTGTCGCCACCACATCCCCGTCTGTTTCTCTTCCACCGTAAACTCATCTGGGACAGTCAGGTTCTCTCCCACATCGAAGATCTGCAAAGGGAAAAGGGAAATGGGATCAGCATCGGTTTGACCCGCAGTGTCCAGTCAATAGGTATAAACCATGCTCCTTCTCTCCCAAGTAGCTGGACGAAGACTGACAGTTTGCATTAACAAGCGGCAGGTAAGCAACACAAGAACATCTAGCTGCTGTTCTAATGCGCACATTGGTAGCTGCAGGGGGTGGAATAAACCAGTGTTGGCCGACTGGGGCCAGTCACGCTCTGCATCCTGTTTTGAGCCTCACATCTAAAACTCGGAACCACCCAAGGCCCTCCAACCCAGACATGGACAGAAGCCATGAACCCAGGAAGAACATCACAAGAATAAACAGGCGACATTAACATAATACTAGTTATGGTAAGGCCATCACAAACTGAAGCTTTAGAGCAGCTGTGGCCAACGCCAGATATCCCTGCTTCAACACAGGTTGCTGAAGCAGGGATAGATAGCTTGAAAACCTGACACTTCATAACCATAGCACAGTGGTTGGCATAATCAGGTGGTACTTTGGGTCGGAAGGGGCATGGGGAGGTATTGCTTGCTTTCTATCTTACCGTGGAGTGCTTCCAGTACAGGATGATCTCAGGAATGTTCTCTGCTGGGTGCAGGAGGTGATAATCTCTCCACTCGTTCCAGTCTATTGTCATAGTACCATTTTTATCCATGCTGCAATGCAAATGCACAGATTCTCAGGAGGGTAAGGAGGCCAGTAACTGGAGGTCAGCATTCACAAGACAAGCAGAACACAGCACGAGACAGAGTGCGGGGAGGGGGAGAAGACAAGAGGAGGACAATACTTACTGGGTGACAGGACCCCAGCGATGGCCCGTCCTAATTCTGATAGTCACACAGAAGGACAGAAGCAAAAGGAAAAACAGCACAAATGAAACAGTTACTAATCCCAGTCCTGTATATATATATAAAAAAAAAAAGTCCAGATTCCTGAACCCGCTGATATGGCTGCTAGGGAAACGGGGAACAATTCACCGACAGTGAAAGAAACCCTTATTGGGCAGCAGAGGAGCAAAAGCATGCCAAAAAGCACACTCCGGCTCTTGAGTTATTTGGGGCTATCTCAGATACATTGCACGATTGCATTACTCTCCTGGAAGGCTTCCCACCTAACGCAATAAAAGTAACACGAGACGAGGGAGTGAGCGGACTCAAGGGCACACAGACTACGGAAGCACAGGGGGGAGATAAACGCAGACAGGAGATCGCACGAGGCGTGTGGGGAATGTGCTCACCTCTTCAGGACATTCTCTGCTTGCTGCTCAGAGATGTTCACTCCCAAGTCTCGAAGGGACTGCATGATTTCCTGGGCATCAATTCGTCCTGTAAAACAGACGAGTCAGGAAAAGATGCTCTGCACAAAACGTTCATCATTACAATGCTACTCCCCATCAGAAGGATAACCCACCACATTGTAAAAAATATGCTACTTCACGATCAAATGGTGGTTACCACAAGGGCAATAGGGCTCATCATTGTGAAACAATTTAAGATTACACAAAACTGTCTGGGATGACAAAAACACCACAATCTCATTCTATTCATGCAGAATTCCAAATATTAAAAAGGCTTTAGTTTTAACAAGTCAAGCCTCTTCATTCCAAACCATAAAGGAACTGCAGCTGCTCTTGTAACAGACCAGAGGGGACACCAGTGGTTCTGAAACCCACAGCTCCATATCAACGTTGCATTGCCTGTAAACGGCATGTATACTTATTTTACACTTGCTGCTGCCTAACCGCGTGAATACCGAGGTACTTGTCTGAATACAAGAGGAACGTAGTAAACACCGCAAACTACTCACCATCGTTTTTCTTGTCCAGGCTCTTGAAAACGAGTCTCAGCTTTTTCTCGTGATCCCGGAGGTAGTGAACAAACTCCTCAAAGTCGAGCTGCCCATCCAGGTCCTTGTCTCCAGCTTTGACTATTTTCTGTTTGGGAGAAGAGACAGAATCTCAGAAGCTGCTATACAGAAGCCAGGTTCGTTGCAGGTCACCTAAAAAACGCGGGTACCATGTCACAGCCAGAGTGCCCGCAGGGAGCAGAGCCAGCTCCTTCCAGATACAACTAGAGGTAGCAGAGGAGAACTGGATGTAGCACAACCATGAACAACTTAAAGTGACTCATGGAACCGACGGAGTTACAAGAAGCACCAAGGAAAATCTGGCAAGAAGTGAGGAAGTGGGCAACACCATCATATAAATCCAAGTACAAGATGTAGCACTAATCAGACTAGCTCTCTATTGCAGTGGTGGGCAACTCCAGTCCTCAATGGCCACAAACAGGTCAGGTTTTCAGGATATCCCTGCTTCAGCACAGGTGATGGCAGTCTTCGTCTGAGCCACCTGTGCTGAAGCAGGGATACTCTGAAAAACCTGACCTGTTGATGGCCCTTGACGACTGGAGTTGCCCACCCCTGCTCTACCGGATGGGACAATAACTCAGAGCAGATGTGCTGGCCACTCCATCAACTAAGGAGTTAAATGGACACACGGTGCCACTGCCTGTGGAGGATGAGTCATATAGGATCAGCAGGAATGAGATTTGCAGTGACCTTTGTAAACCTTCTGAGCTGCAGTCACAGGACTCCCTGAGAGACAGAGTGCTGAAAGCTAAAGATAGTTGGGGTGCATGACAGGAGACTGGTGTGACTGACAACCCATAAGCTCATAAAACATGGAACTAGGCAGCGATTACCCCAAACAATATTACAATGTACTTCTACATATCTGAAACAGGACAATCAAGTGGCACATCTGTCCTAATTCCTGCACGGAGGAGACTGCTAATGTCACGCCAGAGATTAAGGGGTCAGCAGCAACAAGTGTACATACATTAAAAACAGCTGGAAATTATAAACTTGTTAATTCCAGTATACATGAACAGCACAAGCAGTAAGTATGCAGCGGTATGAATGAGCTCATCGTGTGATCAGGGCACACAGGAATCTCACAGTTCTCACCTGCCTCCACTGGCGATAGGTAGAAAATTCCTGAGATGGGATAAAAAGGCTCAGTCTAAAGATGGACTTCAGCTCGGACGGAAGTCCCTCTGACTCAAAGCATTGGAACTCCGTCTGGGACTGGTCGAGCACAGGTACGTAGACACTCAGGCACAGCATTGCAACTCCGCCACCCTGCACGGATTTCATAGAGGGAGGACTTGCGTCCTGATGCTTCACTTCTCCAACACTAGTGTGATTGCAAAAGCCGGCAGGTTACAAGCCTGGGGTGTGGCTGTGCTCAGCTGCTACTGGCTGGTTTGGACCAGCCCCCTCCTATTGCAGGGAGCCCAGCTGGTATAACCAGCCTCCTAAAGCCAACCAATCATTTCAGAGGTAGGCCAGAGCTTCGCCAACCCACATACACAGTGCAGCTGACAGCTGCTTGCCAACCCACATACACAGTGCAGCTGACAGCTGCTTGCAGGGAGAACCCCGCAGCCGAGGAAGCTCCCAGTAAAAGGGGACGGAAGAGATCCCGTGACACTAATTTGAGAAGCACCTCACAAGGTATATTACCTCGTAAAGGCCAAAAGGTGGGGTAACTAAATGTTCTGATGCAGAAGTCGCCTTCCTCTTAAAATAGATTATTTGTTGATATTAGCGCCTAACACGCCAGACAATTCTTGTTACAGCTTTTCATTTGCGCACCATGTGCACCCATACAATTAATGGGCCAGCGGGTTGTGTGATCAATTTACTTTTCTCATAAATAATTAAATGTTAATGCAACCTCCATTGATTCCAGGGTCTCTCTTTGGCAGTGTTTCAGACCCATCTGACAGAAAAGCGTAGAATATTGGTACGGGATAATATTTCTAGTCTTCCAAAAAAGTTCAAGACACGACTACTGACATTAGGTAAAACCATCGGAATAGAACGGATATCACCCATGGGCTATGAATGACCGGGTTCTGGCCAGCCCAAATCATTTTTTTTTTAATATCAATGTGCACCTACATCAATGTTTATTTACTCAGAAACTAAAGGGTGAAGACGCTGGGGGGGGGGGAGGGAGGAGAAATCTTCCACAATTTAATATCTCACAACTTTTATTGAAGATATCCATTGACAGTTTACATTAATACACAAACTTTTCTTTGATGGGAGGGGAGAGGGTACAAAAGGTAAAAAGGGGAGGGGGGAGCCCACACACGGCACAAATGAAGTGGGAGTTGTAGATATTAATTATACATAAGGTTGGGTCCCCAGTTGCTGCGACTGCGCGCGCGGCGCACACAAGGTACGGCCCTCTATGGTGCCGGCCCCAGTAGCTGCCTGTGCGCCCCAGCACAATGCGCAACAACCTTTTTGTCTTTAATTGTGGAGACAGAGCGCTGGCCACGTCACGGCGGCGGTTCAGCCAATGAGGGCGAACCAGCCGTGTGACGTCATGGCCACACCACGCGTTGCCAGGAGTCCACCAGGTTGCGCTGCTTATTAGCAGCCTATAACTCCATACTAAGGTCTGTCCTGCGTAGGGTCAGACTTATCCCGTCATCTCCACCATTGTTGTGGGGGAATACTGGGTAGTGTGGGGTCCTACAAGACTACCGGCCCGGGGTTTTACCATCTTGCTTCCCGGTTGTACCAGCCAAGGTTGCCAGACCTTTTGGCATTTCAAACATGAATCATTTACATAGCCGTCATCTTTTCCATTGGACAAATATACCAAACTGTAATCTTTATGTGGGAGGGGGGAGGAGCTTCGACAACGTTAAAGCTCCAGTAGAGAGATAAAATAATTCTACTTAGTTATTTAATGCAGGAGTTAAATATAAGCTGTGCTATCCAGCTATTTAGACCTTGGGCTACCTACATGCAATGACCAACAGTTGTCAGTAAAGCGTTATTGCACCAACGGCCATCTTTAGTGGCTTACACAGGTCCACTGACCAAACCAAGCACAAAATCCGCTTACTTAGATGTTCTTATGGACAACTTGCACAGCAAGGCAAGAGTTTCTTTAACTGCTACCCAAAGATAACACAGGTACCAGGTAAAATGAGACCCTGAAGCAAAAAGGGGTGCGCATCCAGGTATATTATACACTAGAGGATGTTTGAACTGGGGCGCTCCCTAGAATGGTATGGCTGAAAAGTGCTACAACGCCTTAAATATATTAAGAATAATAAAAATATGAATGTGAGGTTGTGTTCGTGGTGTAAAAGAGTATATAAAAATATATACTGGCCCTTTTATTGAATTTGTGGTTGCTGCTTGACCTTGAAGAAGGGAACCCCGTGTCCTTCTTAACGTGGCAGTGGTAGTGTAAAGATGGTCAGCGCTATTATATTATACACTAGGCATGATATTATAAAGACAATATATATTGTAATTTATTGTCAACACTGCAAAGGCGAGGGTCATTTCTGGCAAGAACAGCACCCTGAAACTGGACATACAACACTGCCCCGTATGTCCTCAGGTTACCGGATGAAAGAAAATTTAAGCAAGAACCCCCCCCCCCCCCCCCAAATTGGGAAAGAACAGTGGTCACGAGATTGAGGAACAGTTAATAATTAAGAGATGAAACGCTTCTGACACAAGCTGATCGAGATTAGGTAGGCAGGTGACAGACAGATAAGGGATTGATCAGATCTGCAATCGTCACTCACAGCCACGTGGCAAGCCTCTCTTCCATGTGTTGGATCAGTGCCGCTACCAGCAATTTTCCAAACCGGCGATGAAACCAAGTCAAATATACGATAGAAAAACCACCTCATTTACTGCACATAGACTAAGATCGGAAGTGTTCGTTACATGGTGTTTAGCAAGTGGTTAAAGGAAAAAGTTTTACAAACAAAAACACAACATGCTTTCTGCATATAGAACACAATACATTTTGAGGAGTGCAGAACATTTAAAAAAAAAATTTAAATGGCGAGTGAACAAATGTCACTTGAAGACTCACTTGGTAAGTCGATGGTTACATATACCCTATAGCTCTGTTCTCGTCACTATGATATTGGATTTGCTATAGCATCATTTAATTAGTTAGAAATGGGTGAAACAAAAGCAGTATTTAGGATCGTATATTCACTGGTATTGGATCATTTGCAGTCAGCCCGGTTTTCAGCTCAACGTGAAATGTTATTAGGAAGAAAACCATTACAGCTATTATATGGCTGGTCTTCGCTTATTCCAATTGTAGTTTCTAAGTGACCTTTAAATTGTACAATGCTAGGATCATCGATTTAACACATGAAAGAGTGCTGGTACACGCCCTGCTTACAGTAAAAACATTATCTCCTTTACAAACACCCATTGAAAGCTTGTTTGGGCTTTCAGCTGCAGGAGTCTCTTGTACCTGGGGATACGTTGCCATGGGTTACCGATAAGACATTACCTGCTGCAGCTGCTTCCAATGTCCCACCACCATCAGGATGATTGGCCCCTCATCTGCTGCATCACCTTGCTCTTGCAGATCTGACCCCTCTGCTTTATGGTTTCTATTTTGACAATCGCCCGCTTCCTTTGCCCCCGTGGTGTCGGGGCCCTGGCAAGTTGCCCATGGAAAGTACATGCCTATGAACTGCCAGACTAACTGTAGCATCGTTACCAAGGCTAAAAACGCCAGCAATCAGGGTATCAAGTACCTCTGTTATGGGGGAACCTGATCACTTCAAACAACACCCCAACTCCTCACTCTTTTCAGAGTCACTGCAGTGTGTACGTGCGCTGCTCCAGATCTGCGGGAAACCAGAAGATGCCAGCGCACACGTGAAAAATAAGAACCTGAAAAATGAGGCAGCACTGCACACAATTCCCACCGCAACCTAGAAAGCAACACCTGAAGTCTTTCTGCTTTGCCCTCTCTGCAAATGCACACGCCACAACCTGGAGGTTTCCAGTCTGCATCCACACTGCAGCAGGGTCTAGCCAATCACAGCCCTGAACATTAACACGTTCATTATTCAAACCAGTGAGCATCGGGCAATAAAAAGGAAAGTCCTACATCCCTCATGATCCAACATTGGAAGTTGCATCACTTGTCCCTGCTTGGACCTTAGAGGACACCCAGTGGGTTCTGTAACCAGTACCCACTGCATCTCAACTTATGTCTGACAAATCACTCAATATGTGAAGCAAAAAAACTCGCATTATAGGAGCAGTGTGGAAACGGCAACATGGTAAGCAGAAATCTTCTCTCCCCCCCCCCCCCCCCTCCCCAAAAGGTATCACAAGGTGTTTGTAACAAGGATACAGCTCATGAGAATTTCCTGGCCTCATTACTTGCTTTCAGTTCACAGACTAGGAGTCTGAAATCTACCCCACCCCCAAGCAGTATTGCAAAATAATGAGTCATCTCACTTTAAAGCCCCCCGCCCCCTCCTCCCCCCATTAGCCCTGGCAAGGAAAGGGGATAAGTGGCCGCGCATAGAAGTCTGGTGCTTTACATTCGTGTCATGCTGCTCTCAGATACAGAAACCATCCCATGCCCATTATTCACACATTGTTTCACAAACATCCGGCTCAAACCATATTAACATCTTCCCAACTGGGAGCCTGCATAATACACTTCACTCCTTTGATGACCGAGGGATGCCTTCCAGAAAACAAATACAAATCAGTCAGTAAACCCAGCCTTCTATTAAAGAGAAGATCTTCCAGGACAGACATTGAGATTCTACTGTAAGATGACGTACTCAATACTATGAAAGTTGGCAGGGGAAAGTTTCTGGTTACAACAGATTAGCACAGGATGCTGGCTTTTTGTTTCAGTACCAGGAGCCGTGCATAACTGCCAACTTCAGCTACTCAAATGAACCAGTACTGCGGATCAATGCTATGCAGTACCCATCCACAAAGGGTGTGTCATTTCATGGTGACGTTCCACATCGTAAATAACCATCATAACGATTATTTTCTAATGTAAAAGCACGCCTCCACTTAAGGGAGCAACGCAATACTTTACAGTCAGTTTAAGAACCTAAAATTACACACAATTAATAATAAATGTGGTGTGCACACATGCGCGCAAACAAACCCCTTTGGAAAAATTACAGAGACATTTACTTCTTGGTGTGATTACGCATTTTCTTTACACACTTTGAAATTCATTCTTATCAGATACTTGTGCTACAAAAGAACAATGGGGGTGGGTGACGAGGTGCTTGTAGATGAAAGATGATGCAGAGATTATAAAGTCTCACAATATTTAGTTACAATGGAAACAGATAAGTGTGAATATCGTTAAACAAATGTATGTGATTGTTATGTTAAAGTAGTTAATCACCTACATTTTAGATAGTCAGAAACGTTTACAGGTCTGACCATCCATGTAGCAAATATCCCAGTAGCATTCTATGACTTGTCCTGTTAGTTACATTACAAGCATCAAAAATAAATGACCGTTACAGCTCCTTCACTTCCTTATCTCAGGTTACTCAGCTCTTTGTAGTCTGTCATCTTATCACTAATTCCAGGGCACTTTTGCAACACTATAGAGCGATCTTCCCCATGTTGAAGACATCAGCTTGAAATATATGGGAATTAAATGTTGCACAGTATAGGGAAGATGGTTTCAGAGCATATTAAATATGAGTCTTACATCCAATAGCAAGGGTGACCAAGGATACTCTGCTAAGTAAGCAGACATGTGGAAATGTAACATCTGTGTGCTAATAAGGTCCAAGTGGATTAAACCAAGGATAGAAGTGTCAAAGCACATTATCAAAGCTTTTACCCTCATCTTCAGTAACAGACATTGTGATCGTGTTTCAGCACAGCAGCATTTAACCAGATAGAACCCGAGACCAATGACAACCGTAGGAAATGAAACACTAGGACTTGACATACTGCATTCTTCTAGCCACCATGACGATAGCAACATACGTCTAACACAAGCAATTACTGGAGTGTGATTTTATTCTGCACTGTAAAAGTGAGCAGCCAGTATGAGCCCCATTACCTTGCAGCCATAACTGCATGTGATGGCTTAGCCTCCCAGCTGAAGTTTTTTCCTTATCATAATAGTGGGGTGCAGATCACAAAGTACTTGAGAGCTACAAGATTTGGGGATTTTCCATGGCAGCAGAATGAGTGAGGTTTTGTAATACAGAATACATACACCGCATTGCATGTGGAGATATGGTCTGAAATATAAACTTCCCATTTTAATGTGGAACCAAAATCAATACTGGTCATGATCAGGAAGAGATGACCAGGAGCCTTGTGCCTAGCCACATGCGTCAAACTGGTGTCCCTGGTAACACTAAATAAAAGCATCAACACGGGTATTAGCCTAATACCAAAGCAATATTTGTAGAGAATCAAATTTACATCAGGTATCCCAACTAGATACACAATTAGACATACATTTTCAGCACACAACGGAACTCTTTAGGACTTTACTTCCCTAAGGGGACATGTTGTTAGCCAAGGTTAATCACAATATTTACTGGAGCTCAGCACAATGAAAATGATGGCAGGGAAACTGCAGGAGGATGTACAGATTACAACAAAGGGACTCAAAGCATAATATCCTGTTTCCAGATTGCATGGTGATGTTTTAACTGTACAGCAAACAACGAAAACACCATAAACATTTTTAAACTATTTCCAACCAATACTGCTAAGAGTAACCTTTCATACTACGGCAGAGGTATATTTATATTTTAGAAAGATAATTGAATCATTTTCCGGCATATTTTGCAAAACCCATAGCCAGTAACGCAGGATAGAGTATATTGTCCTTTTAACTCCCTTTACCTCCAGACGCACATACCATGGCCAATGCACAGGGACACACACCATGATGATTGTTATTTCCTTGGGACACAGACCTCCCTATTGTCATATCTAATTAACAACTCCCTCATCTGCTGTCTCTGTAAGTCTCCCAACATACCACTTAGAGTGTAAGCTCTCCGGGGCAGTGATTTCCTTTCCCATTGTCTGACTTTGCTGCGCTATTTTATTATAAATTCCCTGTAATGTATTGTCTGTGAAGGGCCGAATATACCTTTGGCACTATATAAATATATACACACACGTCCTCTAGTCATACAACGTTATGTCCAAATAAACCTGATCTCCCCTGCCAGCACTCCTAATAAATGCACTCCTGTGTACGCCTCCCAACATAACACAGGCCGCGACCATGTTTGGCGAGACCGCACGGCGCGATCACAATGCCTTAAGGCAATGATCGCGGCCATAGACCACGCGCCAGCAGGAGGGGTAAGCAATCAAATACATTTTATTCTGCGGGGCGACGGCCAGGTCACATGAGCGGTTTGCCCAATGAGGGCGAACCAGCTCTGTGAAGTCACGGCCGTGCCCCCTGACACGCCCCCATCGCCTCTTCCTGCAAGACAAATCTTTCCTGCTCGAGAGCGTGACGCCGTGCACGCTTCCACTATGGCCGAGGCCTTAGATTAAGCTCTTTGGGACAGGGGCTTCTTTTGCCTCTGACTTGTTGCACCACATTCTCAATGTTTGTAATCCGAGTACCTCGCACTGTAATGATTTAAAGATCTGAGTACATTATTGGCACTATATAAATTTTGCTTATAAAGCACCAACATTCCACAGCACAGTACAGTTATCTATATTACATAAACAGAATGACATACCAAATAAGACAGACATGCAGATACAAAAGGCAACGGGTGTCCATGCTCGAATATACAAACGGTCCTTCCACAGTACTAAGCTACAAAATATGTTGGCACCATACAAATAAAAGATAATGAGGACGCTGCTTCAGTAGCTAGCAGGCTATAATATGTATTGCTGACTGCTCCACACCTCTGGAATGCCATCCCCCTCAATATCCAACTAGTACCCGTCTCCACCTTTAAGGCCGCGTCCAGGGTGATTGCGCGCGCTCGTGCGCCGTGACGTCACGCTCTGTAGTAGATGGGGCAATTCCTGGCCTGTAGGGATGCGCAATGGGGATGGCGTGACCTCACGTGAGCGGTTCACCCTCATTGGCTGAACAGACAAAAAAATTCTTTGCACGCATCGCGTCTACCCACGCTCCCGTGCATGCTGTACGGACGCTACAATCGAGTTGCATATGGGTAGCTCCGCTGGCTGATACTTTACACCTCATACATAAAGCTTGGCCCCCTGCAGACGCACTTACCAGAACGTCCTCCTACTGTCTCTGTACATTCTCCCTACCTACCAATTAGACTGTAAGCTGCTCGGAGCAGGGACTCCTCTTCCTAAATGTCACTTTTATGTCTGCAGCGCGTCTTCCCAGTATGTATTATTTGTTATTTAGATGATTATGTCACTTGTATTACTGCTGTGAACATTAATGGCGCTATATAAATAATGATATACATATATACACACACACAGCTTCGTCCCTGTGACATTGCACACATCCCTGGGAGTGCTATAGAGGAGCCTGGGCGGTGACCCTCTGCCCCCCCGCCCCGGGCTTTGACCCATTCTTCCGGACCCTCTCCCCGAGGGGAGAGTGCCGCACTCACCCGCAACTCCAGCTCAGTCCGATGAACCCCGAGCCGGCTCAGCCCCACCGCCAGGTCATTCATGCAGATGGCCCCGTCCCGGTTGACGTCCAGCTCCCGGAACAGGACCTGCAGCCGCTTGTCTTGCTCGGGCCCGCCGCACAGGGCTCCCCCGCACGGGTCCGCGGACAACGCAGCGGCCGCAGACTGAGGGGACGAGGATGCGCCGCCGCTCCTGCTGCCGCCGCCGGCCTCGCTCCCCACCGGGTCACACTGACAGAAAACTCCGCTCAGAAGCGGCGACACCAGCGAGCGGGGGCGGGCCATAGGCGGGGGGACTCTCGGTACCGGCTCCGTGGCGCTGCTCTCGCGAGAGGGCTTCCTACTTCCAGTCAGAAACGAAGTGCCGGGGCAGAGCGCGCGAGCGGAAACACGTCACGGCACGTCACTCTCCCTTCCCCCCGCCCAATCCTTACACACGGCCGGGAAGCCACGCCTCCTCGGACTCCGCACAGCCAATCGGAATCGCTTCTTAGAAAGCGGGAAGGGAAGATAACAGGGGATTGGCTGCCGCTTTTGGATTGGCAGGCACATTAGCAAATGGGAGCTCATGTAAGAGGAGTGACACAGCTACACCGGGTGTTTACACCACTGCACTACAATCTACCCCCCAGGACAGCCAATAGTTAAATCAGCCAATGAGAACAGAGCATTCGTGACGAGCGGGGCTGCTGTCCAATCAGGTTGTAGCTGAACCGCTGGCCAATAAGCGGCGGTGCTTTAGCGCTGGTGTCCTAGAGTGGCAGCCGCCCTGTCCAATCGTAGCACACATCTCCCGGGTTGGGCGTGGCCGCCGCTCCGCTAGACTGCGTAGAAGACGCGATAAGGAGGCAGATTCTGGAAGCCATTACGCTGCGTAGGTTTTCTGGGCCCTCGTTTGCGGCGCAGGTTTACGCATTTTGCGTACCGGGGGGCAATTCACCCCTCCATTGCTGGGGAGGGGGCAAATGGCCACTCCAGCCAAGAAGAGGAAGATGAATTTCTCCGAGCAGGAGGTGGAGATCATCATGGAGGAAATGGAGAAGCAGAAGCATGTCCTCATTAACCACTTCAACGCCGGCGTGCCGCTGCTGACCAAGAGCAACGCCTGGCACGACATCCTGAAACGCGTCAACGCCATCAGCACCTGCCACCGCGAGCTGGCCGAGGTGAAGAAGAAGTGGTCCGACCTGAAGACCGAGGTGCGCCGCAAGATGTCGCAGGCCCGAGCCACAGCGGAGGGCGAGGGGGAAGTGGGCGCGGCGCCCGTCCTGCTCACCCCCACCCAGCAGCGGATCTGCAACTTGCTGGGCGAAAGCGCCGTCCTCAGCCTGTCCGCCCAGGAGTGCACGGTGGAGATACCCGGGCAGGTGGCCACCGGCTCGCCCGGCTCTGTCACACTGTCCCAGAGTGAGTTGGGGCGAAGCTTCAAGCAAAGGCTCCCCGCGGCACCAGCCCCTCTCTCCCGGGTGCGGAGGGAAGTGGCGGATTTTATAGCAAGCCGCACTAACCAATGTATTACGGTGTTGGATGTATTTAGGATAGAAGGGGGAGGAGGAGGGGGGGGGGAATCGCTGTGTATACGAAATAAGAAAAAGCGGCCAGCCCCCCCCAAAAAAAGGATTATAAATGGGACAGGTGTATCGGATTTCCATGGCACATCCTAAACTCGCCGTCAAAAGGGTCGCTTGCAGTGCATTGCAGGGTAGCAAAAGGGTTCCATTATTAGCATAGGATAGGACAATACCGACTCAGTAGTTCGATTCTGAGCATTTGGGCTAACAGCAGAAACACTGGGCAGAGTTAGGAACAGAATCCAAGGGGCAGCATACCCCCTTTTTATCTCCTCTCTGCTTTAAGCATTAGGATCAGTGCAGAGAGTAGTCGTAGGGCAAAATAGTGCATACAAGCGACCCCTAGCACCAGGTTGTGGCTCTTTGGGACACCAAGGCCTGCCTAGTGCTCGGCCTGAGGAGTGCAGCACTCACATCGCATAACCTGCTTCCCCCAATCCTATCGCTTGAATGCAGCCGAGCCTCTCTGCACTCTGAATCTCTTTGCCAGTCCACGTGTTGCCTTTTGTCTGCAATGAGTTTACTGCTCTGCCCAGCTACATAACTCAAAATGGAATGGACATTACTAATTTTAATGCACATTATTCTAAAGACGACAGTGACACGCAAAGAACAGAATAAAATAAGTAACAGAGGAGGGAGAGGGAGTAGTAACAGAGGAGGGAGAGGGAGTAGTAACAGAGGAGGGAGAGGGAGTAGAGGGTATGATACCTTTTAATGGACCAACAAGTAGTAGATCTGTTACAAGCTTTCCAACCTCTCAGGGTAGGAGACCTGATGAAGGCCCCCAAGAGGTTGGAAAGCTTATAACAGATAAACTACGTGTTGGCCCAATAAAAGGTATCACACCCCTTACTCCCTGTCCCTCCTTTGTAACTACATGATATCTGAATGATAGTGAGATTTAGAGGTATATATATTGGGGAGTTATGCTTTCTCTGTTCAGAATGACTTGGTTAACAGAACTATATATGTGAATGACCTTTGTCATTTTTCAGTCCCTGCTGAAGCGACGTATCACACCCTGGAGGAAAATGTCGTGGAGTACTGCACGACCGAGACCCCCACGACCGTTGCGTCTGAAACCCCTGTGGAGATCATCTCGCCCGAAGTCACAGTGAAACCCCAAGAGCTGAAGAACCGGATCGCTCTGAACTCGGCCCGGCTCCTGCAGGAGCAACGTGTAACCAACATGCACGTGAAGGAGATGGCTCAGCACCTGGAGCGGCAGAACGATCTCCTCCAGATGATCCGCCGCTCGCAGGAAGTGCAGGCCAGTGCGCAGGAGCGGCAGGCCCAGGCCATGGAGGGGACTCAGGCAGCGCTGAGTGCGCTCATCCAGGTGCTGCGGCCAATGATCAAAGACGTGCGCAGGTTCCTGCAGAGCCGGACACCCAGCACGCCAGGCGCCAACGACGTGGGCAACACGGGGGCTCAAAACGGACAGTCAAACAACCTCAGCCAGTGACTGGAAATGGGCACTTCGAACCAAGAAGCTACAACAGCATCATGACTAAGAATGAGCCAGGCTTGGAAGACCAACGTTGTGTGGGTGAAGGGCAGACACCGTGCCGAGCATTGTATCTTCCAACAATGAACGGCCTTTTCCGTTTAGGTGTTGGGTATCCGATGCCTGACATTGTCATAGGAAAACAAATCTATCCTTTTTTGTTTCTGCCGGAACTGCCGAATTTTCCGGGGGATTTCCCCCCCTACATTCAGAGCTATGTTAACAGCATCCATCACTTGGCATTGTTGGTCAACACGCATTGGTCTTCATGTATGGACAGTCCTGTTGGGAGACCTCCGGTAATATGAAGGAGCGGTGCATATGATATGTCTATCATGTAGGTTGCATTGGATTTTTCTTTCTCTGCCATTCTGAGGACAAACTATTATCAGAGAAGAAAACCAATGGACAGGCAGCGCAGGAGTGGACTTGTGTATCCTAGCCCCTGCCTCGAATTCTGCGCACATCACTGTCTGAGCTCTTGCAATTGCTATTGGACTTTCTTGCCAAGGCTCAGCTGATTCAGAAATCACTGTTTCCCAGACGGGTGCTGACTCCTATTAGTATAAAACTGGTTTATCACTGTGTGCATTTAATTTTTTATTAAAAAAACAGTACTCCTATTTAATTAGTGTGTGTATACCTTCCCAAGTAGCACACCCCACTGAACCCGAATACCGGGAGGCAGGACGTTCCTATACTTGATACCAGCCACGGTTACTAACCTTCATGTCTGTTACACACAGAGAGAGAATATATCCTTTTATTCTCTTCTGCCCTGAGACAACGGCAACTGATTGTACAAGTTATTTATCCCTATGCTGTTGGCACCTAGGAAAGCAAAGGGAATTGGTGCAAATGGGGTTTTCAGCTTTTCAACCCCTTAGAGAAATAATACATTATCTGCCGAAGCAGGCGCTTTCGGGCCACAAATCTGGAGACTTCAATTGGGAGTTTTTGCCCAAAAACGTCCTGAAGGACCGCTCAGCCGATATATAGTTACCCATTAGACTTCTTATCATGCATGATTGCATTGAGATCCCAATGGCGAAATGCGCGCTGTGGCCCTGCAGGTGGCGCTGTAAGATTTAAGTCAAGTCTTCAACTGGTTTTCTGAAGGGGTCGAGTCTGATAACAGTTAGCAGTAGAAGGGCCACAAGACTATTGTGATATCATTTTGGAGACATTTTAAGACTTACATTTTTATACGTTGACATTTTGCATGCATTTATAACATCTGTAACATATATATATATATATATATATATTTATATTACCTTACATTACAAGTGAGTGTGTGTTAAAAAAATAACAGGTACCAGGCTGCCTCGCCAACTACAATCTCATTAGCAGAAGCAGACAGTCAAGGGGCCACTGCCTAGTCTTTACCAGGCTGGATTGGGACAGCCTTCTCCTGGTTCTCACCTGCTTGCTATGACTGCAGTCACGCTATCAGGCTCTCCTGAGAAGCAGCTGATCAAGCCATCAGATCCAATAGCTCAATGGAGCAGTATCTAAAAATCTGTTCTGCTGAAGTTCTCTCATTGCAGATGTGATGTATTAATGCTCCAATAACATATAATAATAATAATAATAACTATTTCGTATGGCGCTTTTCTCCCAATGGGACTCGGAGCGCGTAGCAGTTACCGTATAGCGTGCGGTACGCAGCACGTAGGAATGTTACACACACAGTCCCTGCCCCGCAGAGCTTACAATCTATGTTTTCGGTGCCTGAGGCACAGGGAGGTAAAGTGACTTGTCCAAGGTCACAAGGATCTGACACCGGGATTAGAACCAGGATCCGCTGCTTCACACTTTCTGAGACAGTGTCGGCATTTTACTGTAATATTTCACTTACAGTAAGGCAAAAATGATCCCACACTACTGTAAATGAAATCCTGTACAGTAAAATCTTACCGTACTGATATATTCATGCTCCTCTCCAACATTTATCTACAGAGTAAAAACTTCAGCAGAACTGGCTTTTAAATGCTGTCTGAGAGCTTGACGGCAATCCTGGTCTGATGGCTGGACTGCAGTTTGCTGTGTTAGAGGCCCGGGAAGCGTGCCGATAATGAGAAATGCCGGAGTAGTGCAAATAACATACAGTTTAACCACTTCACTACCAGAGAGGCCTGCAGTGCGTTCCAGATCCCTTCTGCCAGCGGCGTAGTTAAAAGCGTGTTTAATTGCACGGATCCCCCCCTCCAAAAATAAGCCGCTTACAAAGCGTCTTCTGTGGTCTCCAAAGCTCACGTGTAATTAAATCCATGAAGAGATGTCAATTAAATATCACTTGTTCAAATAACCCGTGCTTTGTACCCCGTCATTGCCAGGGAAGCCAGCTAAGCGTTGGGACGTTTAACAAGGCCTTTCCACGTACATGTGAACTAAACTGCTTGAAATGAGCATCCATTAAAATACCTGTGTGGTCGGCCCTGAGGTCATATCCCACAGCCGGCTGCTCTGCAAACCTCACATCAGATTGCAGGCCTCAACTCCACTCTCAGCCTCAATCTGATGGTTTATATACAAATGAGTCTATTTTTAACCTCGGTCCTCTTGGTTAGTTCCCAATTATTATTATTTTTGCATATACCAGTGGCTTTTGGTGCCCTGTGGCATCCTAAGCCAGGGGGTGCCAACTCCTCAAGGCCACACAACAGGTCAGGTTTTAAGGATATTCCCAGCATCAGGACAGGTGGATTGAGGAGGAAGGAAGGAATGAGGAGGGAAGAGAAAAGAGGAGGAAACAGAATGGAGGGTGAGAGGTGAGTGTGTGTCTCGTGCATGTCGAACCTTTCACCATTGTGTCCAGTATTTTTGGAGAAGCCGCCTGGCACACCTAGCACGAAATATTGCATATTCCATAACATTTGCTATTTTGCTTATTGCAGTTAGGCCGCAACTTGCATTAAACACATTTAAAATTAGCATCCAACTTACAAAGGACATGGAAGGTTACACAAAGTGGCGAACGTACATTTTTGCTGCCTGTAGGCTCGGGGTTTGCCTTCAGCCCTGGCGTAGTGATGGCATGACGTCACAGCGGCATGTTCCGCTGCGTTGTCATGGCAACACGTCGTCATGTGACATCGCGTCATCACGGCAACGCGTCATCATGTGACGTTGCGGCGTAATTTGACGCCATGACGACGCGACACTACAGGAGGGGGCCCGCTCCGGAAAAGGTAAGGTTGTTACACACACAATTACGCTTTCTCCTCAAAAAATTGCGGCCTACTCAGCTTTATGGGAAATCCGTCACTGGTTACATAGTTACAGTTACATAGTTACATAGTAGATGAGGTTCAAAAAAAGACACGTCCATCAAGTTCAACCTATGCTAAATTTACACGACAGATACTTTATCCCAGGGGAGCGCAAACTTTTTGAGCTGTGCCCCCCTGCCTGCTCCCGCAGCTACTCACACCCCCCCTTACTGTTTGACTGGCGCCAAATGACGCCGGGTGTGACGTCACACGACCCCGTTGCCATGGCACGGCACAACTAACTACTGAAACCCGGTAAGTAGGTTACAGAGGCCTCACGCGAACCCCCGGCATTTAATGTAAATGCCTTGGGGAAGAGCGCGGGGCCTCTGCAACCGCCCGTGCCCCATGGGTGGCGCGCCCCTCTGTTTGCGCACCGCTGCTTTACCCTATACGCGTACTTACAGTATGTTAATCCAGAGGAAGGCAAACAGAAAACCCCAGTGACATATCATCTAATGAATGATATCTCATAGAGGGGGAAATAAATTCCTACCTGACCCCAAATAATTTCTGATTTGTTTGTTGTACATCCCTTATGTGTAACTGGAACTGGGGTTTAAGAGGTTAATAACCCCCCAGTATCTGTCCCAAATGCAATATTTATTGTTATCTGTTGTTGTTGTTATTATTCATATTATTATTTTATTTCCAGGTGACGTCATCACCCTGTCTCTGAGCTCCAGCATCACATGCATTCAATTGAGCAGAGTCCTCCAATCACTGAGCCCATGGGTCACCACTCCTCCAATCAAAAGCAGCACTGCCTGTTTCCAGCCAATGACCCGCTCCCTAATGTCCTCATGCCGTCCAATCAGAGCGCAGCATGCGTCACGGCTGCTTTGATTTCAGTTGAAACCCAGCCTCCCCCCCCCTTCCCCCGGTATTCTGGAAGCAATGTTACGCAGATAGCGTAAAGAGCTGCGCGAGCAGATAGCGCAGGAGCGGTGGCACCGTGGCGCTCGCTGCGCTCCTGGCGTAGAGAGCCCGCAGTTGTTGTTGTGGTGAGGAGACGGCTGGAGGTGAGGGACCGGAGTGCGGGGGCACGGTATGTACAGCCCGGCTCTCAGTGTGGCTCAGGGGCCTGCTCTGTGATAGTAATAATAACATCCTGGTGCCCAGTCACTGCAGCGCTGGCATTCATTTGGGGACAGTCACTCACTGGCAGGGTCTGTCATTCACTGGCAGGGTCTGTCATTCATTTGGGGACAGTCACTCACTGGCAGGGTCTGTCATTTGTTTGGGGACAGTCACTCACTGGCAGGGTCTGTCATTCGTTTGGGGACAGTCACTCACTGGCAGGGTCTGTCATTCATTTGGGGACAGTCACTCACTGGCAGGGTCTGTCATTCGTTTGGGGACAGTCACTCACTGGCAGGGTCTGTCATTCGTTTGGGGACAGTCACTCACTGGCAGGGTCTGTCATTCATTTGGGGACAGTCACTAACTGGCAGGGTCTGTCATTCATTTGGGGACAGTCACTGGCAGGGTCTGTCATTCGTTTGGGGACAGTCACTCACTGGCAGGGTCTGTCATTCATTTGGGGACAGTCACTCACTGGCAGGGTCTGTCATTCGTTTGGGGACAGTCACTCACTGGCAGGGTCTGTCATTCGTTTGGGGACAGTCACTCACTGGCAGGGTCTGTCATTCATTTGGGGACAGTCACTCACTGGCAGGGTCTGTCATTCATTTGGGGACAGTCACTCACTGGCAGGGTCTGTCATTCATTTGGGACAGTCACTCACTGGCAGGGTCTGTCACTTATTTGGGTGTCACTCACTGGCAGGGTCTGTCATTCATTTGGGGACAGTCACTCACTAGCAGGGTCTGTCATTCATTTGGGACAGTCACTCACTGGCAGGGTCTGTCACTTATTTGGGTGTCACTCACTGGCAGGGTCTGTCATTCATTTGGGGACAGTCACTCACTGGCAGGGTCTGTCACTCATTTGGAGTGCCACTGCCACTCACTGAGGATGTCACTCATTTTGAGGGAGCGTTCCTCATTGGCCGGGACTGTCACTCATTTGGAGTGAGTATCACTCGTTGACAGGGACTGTATCACGCATTGGCAAACAGTGCGCCCCATTGGGAGGAGCTGTAACTGATCCTGAGTGAGTGTCATGAATTGGCAGGCGGTGTCACTCATTGGGAGGCAGAGTCGCACATTGGGAGTGGGTGTCAGGCACTGGCAGACAGCATCAGTATCATTACTCCTTTCTGACTCACACTTCACAGTCATCTTACTCAGAAAGCAGAGAATTTCCAACCCTGTCTGTGTCCGCTGTAACTTACTGGAATCATATGATAGATGTGTCCTAGGCAGGGACCCTGGCTTCTGCGCACAGTATGTCCAGTGGAGAAGGGTCTTTATTACTATTTCTGCTTCTATAACATTATTATTATTATTGTTACCTTGATATTTTGAATGTGTCTCTGCATTCCACTGTATCCACTCCCAAATAATATATTTTAAAACAGCAGCAAGGATTACCGAAGTGTATTGAAATTCCTTTAGCATTCGAGGGGTATGCAGTACATTTATATAATAATAATAATAATACATTATTGTAATATAACAGTGTATGTATTGGTGAGCGTACCATTTACAGACACAATGGTGTGGTCTGCCTGTAATCTCACGTTTTTTTTACCCTGGAGCAGAGACCCCCAATGGGGTTTGTGAGGGGTCTCCAAGGGGTTCGCTAAATAAACTATGTAAAAGCAGATCCCAGACAGTATATAGGGGGTCCTGAGCCCGTGTGGGGACTGTGCACTTAGGCCCCAAACTGCACCTTAGCGTGGTGGGGGGGGGTATAGCCGTTATTTACAGCAGGAGCTTCCAAAGTCGCTCCCCCATCATGCTTTGCATACAGCAGCAATGCATTGTGGGGCGTGACTTTGGAAGCTCCCACAGTGACAGCTGTACACACTGAGGGGCAGTTTGGGGCCTTATTACGCGTGTTCCCTCCATGCGCTCAGGACACTATATACTGCCTGGGATCGGTCACATAGTTATGTTATCGAGAGTCTGACGAGTCGGAGATAAGATTTATTCATTAGGGGTTCGCAGAACAAATATTTTCTAGCCGGGGGAGCACAGTGTAATAAAGTCTGGGAACCGCTGTCCTATACAGAGGGAAATAAAGTCTGGGAACCGCTGTCCTATACAGAGGGAAATAAAGTGATTTACACGAGTTCGCAAGTTGCTGGCACTAGGATCTGGAATGTTCTCTATATGTATTCTCTATATATTCTGTTCCTTTTATAAGCAACATGTTTAATGTACATGAAGCACTGAAGGGGTTAAGATACACATAGCTGGCACAATGCCCCTAATCAAGTTGGGTGGTAACAGTTTGACAGAACCTATTGAATCCCAGGCCATACTGTTGGTATTACAGGGAGACTCAAGCCTAGCCTTCTGGACAGAGATTCCCTTTAAAATTAGGGACCGGAGGAGGGTGAGTCCCATGAGGCCCCTTCTCATGGTTCTATTGTAAGAGGGTGGATGTGGTCCATATAAAGCCACCTCAAATATACAATAAATATTAATGATCCAAATACAAGTTTATTGGCAGAGAATGACAGCAGTGATCTACTTGTTACAGCTCAGTTTTCTAATATAGTATGTTATGTCATGAATAGATAATTAAAAGTGAACAGATACTATACGCCTTTGACAGGGCTGCCATATTTGATTTGGGGAGCACAGAGTAAGTGATTGGCATCTGCATGATTCATTAACTAGTTTGTGAATCAGTGGAGAGTATTACTAACGGGCTATGGTGTTTCCAAGAACAGCGCCTGACAAGGAAGCCTTCTAATGTCCTGTCCCGCATATAGGTGGCTACATGGAACTTGGCCCTTTAAGAAGTCACGGTGGGATGTGATAAAGGGGCGGATTAGTGAGGGGGGGCTGCTGAGTGATATTTGGAAGGGTTTAATCCATTCGCCTTATTTTTGACATGGATTTTAAGATCTGGCAAAACCCCCAAACTGCTCCTCCCACCCTAAAGGACTGCAGCTCAGATTTAACTAACCCTGAGACAAACCAACCCTCCCCCCACCCTGCCTCTTGCAATAACCCCCATGGGGATTTCAGTAATATTGTGACACATGTGAAAGGGAGGGGTGTGTTACAGAGTGTGCCATCACAACCAGGGCGGGTGACGGGGTACAGTATGGTTACCCTCCAGCCCTGGCTCTGTGTCACAGCTAATAGGATATTTGCATTTGATAACTCTCCCATCTTTGTGCAATGCTGGGAAACTGGCATATTCCCAGCAACCCCGGGCGCTCTTAAAGAACTGGCAACAGATTGCATTGAATGACTTGCCGGCGGACATGGTAATAACATGGTAATAACATGTTATGTACAGATGTATTGCATGAGTACATATATGGAAACATTTCCATGGTGCGCTCAGGAGCAGGGCCCTCATTACCTTTTGTATCTGTTTGGGCTTGTTTGTCATTAATAATTCTTACCAATCTTTTATTGGTATGGCGCCAACATATTCCTCAACGCAGTACAGTGTGTGGGGGGGAGGGGGCGGGCACAACATTGTATGACAAAAGTGAACATGTATGTGAAGACAAACCGAGACAATAGGAAGAAGGTCCTTCATTTCTATTATTCTGTTCCCCCCCATTGTACCGTGAGAAGGAGCGGCCCAGCAGGGTAAAGAGACACTTACTTCTGATAACAATGCCACAGAGTGTGGAGCAGGGGATCCTGATTCTAATCCTGGTGTCAGCTCTGTGTGACCTTGGGCAAGTCACTTTACCTCCCTGTGCCTCAGGCACCAAACACATAGAGTGTAAGCTCATCTGGGCAGGGGCTGTGTGTGTAACATTCCTACGTGCTGCGTCCCGCACGCTATATACTGTAACTGTGACACGCTCTGAGTCCCATTGGGAGAAAAGCGCTATATGAAATAAAGCTTTATAAATAAACTGACTATATATATATATATTATATACATACACACACACACCTAACGCTGTGTTACGTGAGTACTGATAAACATTGCCCTGTATGATTATGTATACGGACAAACATTGCCCTGTATGATTATGTATACGGACAAACATTACCCTGCATGAGAGAGGTGGACATTTACAAGAGGCGATATTTCCTAAAAATTGACAAGGACTAAGACAGGCCAACTCCAGTCCTCAAGAGTCAACGATAAATCCACCTGTGCTGAAGCAGGGATATCCTGAAAACCTGACCTGCTAGTGACCCTTGAGGACTGGAGTTGCCCACCCCGTCACTAAAATGTCAATGCAAATCCAAAGCGACCATCACATCACGGCCAGCCAATCAGAAACCTGGACTCGATTGTTTTTTTTCGACCGATCGCTAAAGTTCACGATATATCGAATTAGCACTTGTCAATTAGCCAGACAACATTGTCTTTTATATACAGCTATTTTCTTGAAATTAGAGTGAAAAGGGGTGAAATTCAGGCAAAACTGGCAACATTCTGGTGACGTTTCACGGTTATTTGGCAATAATATTGCACCTGTCTATTTGATGAATGAAAACTAGCAGGAAAAGGGAAATGTAAAGACATTGGTACATCCCCACTTTGCATGCATATGTACGCAGTGAGTACACATTGCTCTCTGACTGTGCATACTGATAATACTCATTACTCTGCAGGGGTAATTATGCAATTACTCATTGTTCTGGGTTATCTTGAGCAAATAATTTTATCTCCCTGTACCTTTCTCCAACATACCTAAAAACAAGTGTGTATCTCAATGTATCTTTCTTAGTAGTAACTTAATTTACTGTACATTGTGAATTTAAATTATAACCTTTTAAAATGGTATTGTTAAAAAAAAAAAAAGACAAAAAAATGCATAATCCAGTGTTGTGAAGTCCTGTTATGGATCAAAGCCAAAATAGAAGTCATTTGATGATTTAAAATACTGTAATATCAGTGCAAAAGGAGGCTCAGAATTGGAGAACTTTTGCCAGCGTTGTTTTATTTGATAGAGCCTCGTCACGCCATTTTTTTGTTCCGTAATGAATGTATATCAATAGACACAAATTGCTCTCGATCTATTGTAGAGATATTGTCAGATTTAAATCTGAGCTGAAGTTTCTCTTGCCAGCAAAATGTTTTTATCTGGCAAAATACTGTGAAGTGAGGAGTGCCCGCCCTGAGAAACTCTCAGCTCTTATCCAGAACTTTAATAATATAGAAGAGAACCACAAAATAGCGATCCTCTTGTGGGAAGCTAAAGCCACAGCAGGACTGGCTGCCCACTATATCAGCACCTGCCACAGGCTGAGACGCCCACTAACCCCCACATCCCTGTGTGTAACTGTTACCCATGTACCGTGTATTCCCTACCCCAGGAGTGCTCAACTCCCGTCCTCAGGACCCCCCACCAGGTCAGGTTTTAAGGATATCCCTGCTTTGACTGAACCACTGACTGAGGCACCTGTGCTGAAGCAGGGATATCCTAAAAAACCTGACCTGTTGGGGGGTTTCTTGAGGCCTGGAGTTGAGCACCCCTGCCCTACCCCCTTTTATTCACGGTTTGGCAATACTGAAATAGTTTTCTGTCCTGCCAATAAAGCTGATTTGATGTGAATCTTTTTCAGACAGTGATGTGTTGTGTTGTGTTTTGTTGCAGCGATGGTGATGGTGATGATGATGATGATGGTCGTGGTGTGCCTTTGAGAAGGGTGCTGGAATCCCTCCCTGACAGAGAGCAACCACGTCTCTCCTCCCCCTCCACCTCCCACAGAGCCGGCCGAGGAGGAGCTTGCAGCCGCCCAGGGCTGAGCGCAGATTCCTGCTGATCACTGACTGAGCAGTCACAGGAGGAAGAAGCAGAAGGCTTTCCTCCCAACGAGTTTACAAGTCCCACTGCTCCCTAGGTTGGCTGCGGGGAGATAAGGAAACAGACTTTGTACCCTCTGCCTGCTGAGACACATATAGGAGGCCTTCATCCCTCAGCGAGAGGGAGGGGGTTGAAGCCAAGAGTTTTAGGGACCCCACCTCTGCTGGTTTGGAGCCCGTGGGTCCCCTCCTCTTACCCCTGGAGATGCGCCAAAGATTCTTCTTCTCATCAGTAAAATCTTGGGGCATCCATTCCCACGGGGGGGCTGGGCACCCCAAACACAGATACATAGAAGTTGACGGCAGATAAAGATTTGGACTTTCGGAGCTTGACTTCTCTTCATCTGAGGAGGAACATTCCTTCCCCCCTCCTCTCCCCCCCCCCCCCCACATCCCATCTGCTTTCTTTTAACCCAACGCCTGGTGAATTTGCCTGGGTCACCCATGGCTTTCCTAACCAAGAAGAAGAAATTCAAGTTCCAGACCAGCTTCACCCTGGAGGAGCTGACGGCCGTCCCGTTTGTGAATGGGGTCCTCTTCTGTAAGGTCAGGCTGCTGGATGGAGGCGACTTTGTCAACCTGTCCACTAGGTAAGCAGTAGGGGGAGATGTGGGGGGAGGTACAGGGTCAGCCTGGGCCAAATACACTGTTATTGCTAACACGTGAGCTTGTGGACCACTGAACGTCCTTCACTCGCACACTCACATCATCATTAGTTATTCATTCCACTTTTATTGTTTTATACTTTTTCATCCTTAACTCTATAGCGCCAACCGTTTAAGGAGAGACTAGCTCAGGAGTGGCTACTCCAGTCCTCAAGGGCCACCAACAGGTCAGGTTTTCAAGATATCCCTGCTTCCGCATAGGTGGCTCAATCGATTGAGCCACTGATTGAGCCACCTGTGCTGAAGCAGGGATATCCTGACAACCTGACCTGCTGGTGGTGCCTTGAGGACTGGAGTTGGCCACTCCTGTGGTAGGGAGTCGGAGAGGGTACAGCTCCCTGTTCTTAAAACCTGCAGAGATTGCCATCTAGCTGCATATACAAAAGGGGTTTAACCATTTCTGAGCCGGAGTGGCCTGGTAGGGACACCAGAATACTCGGGGCATACTTGAGAAATGTGAATTTCACCCAAAATGTGCTGGTAAAACATTGTCCATTTTCCTTGCTGCATTGTGCAGGTTTCCGTGACGCGCTTCTCTCTGTAGGTAAAAGGTAGTCATGCGCACGATTGCGAGCTGAGCTGTGCCCGTGTTTATACAGGTGAGGCTGGTACCTGCCAGTCCCAACCTGCCCTCACTGTACCTGTTACCTAACTCCATGTCTGAGGAAGGCTTGGCTGGGTGAGAGCAGCTAGGGTACAAAACAAACCCATTGTATTCAATAACTTACTTTGTACCCAGACAGTTGCACCTCTCGTGCTCGGGATGGCAGACCCAGCCACACGTTTAGACTGTAAGCTCTTGGGGACAGGGCGTTTTCTGCCTGGAAGTTTGAAAATCTTGCGTTTTATGAAAGAAACGTTCCCAGGTGGGGGGGGGGCTGCACCTTTTAAAAGTTCCCAGTGTTCAGGGTAATTAGCGGGTGACAAAGCAGCAGATATTTCTGGCCCCATAGTTGCGCTTGCAATACCTTGTTACACCCTTCCTCTTTCTCGTGTTCTGCAGTTCTCTGCCGTGGGCGCCGCATGCAAATTTTTTTTGTTTCTGGAAACTCGTTTGCTTCCGTGGAGGGGACTGTGGTACATGGCAGAGTGTGAACATTATAACTGTGACACTGCACCGCATACACGCGGGATTTAGGGGGGCACAGCGTTGCGTACACGCGGTATTTAGGGGGGCGTTGCATACACGTGGTATTTAGGGGGGCACTGCGTTGCATACACGTGGTATTTAGGGGGGCACTGCGTTGCGTACATTTGGTATTTAGGGGGGCAGTGCATTGCGTACACGTGGTATTTAGGGGGGCACTGCATTGCATATACGTGGTATTAGGGGGGGTTGCGTACACATGGTATTTAGGGGGGCACTGCGTTGCGTACACATGGCATTTAGGGGGGCACTGCGTTGCGTACACGTGTACACGTTGCGTACACTATCTCTCTCTCTCTCTCTCTCTCTCTCTCTCTCTCTCTCTCTCTCTCTCTCATCTCTCTCTCTCATCTCTCTCTCTCTCATCTCTGTACAATATATACAAGCCAATGCAGGTTGCTGTATGCTCTGCAGTGCTGTTTCCCATACATCCTGCACGGACAGCGTTTTGCTGAAGATGCCATATCCCACATGGGCCAGTGTCCATAATGACCCCTGTCCTTCCTCCCCGGATTCCTGTTATTTAGGAAGTTGTGAGTTTATCATAACAATCCTTCCTGAAGCTCTGCCCTCTGATCCCCGGCCCTATCCTGGCCCTGGGATCCCCGGCCCTGGGATCCCCGGCCCTATCCTGCCTCTGGGATCCCCGGCCCTATCCTGCCTCTGGGATCCCCGGCCCTATCCTGCCTCTGGGATCCCCGGCCCTATCCTGGCCCTGGGATCCCCGGCCCTATCCTGCCTCTGGGATCCCCGGCCCTATCCTGCCTCTGGGATCCCCGGCCCTATCCTGCCTCTGGGATCCCCGGCCCTATCCTGCCTCTGGGATCCCCGGCCCTATCCTGGCCCTGGGATCCCCGGCCCTATCCTGGCCCTGGGATCCCCGGCCCTATCCTGGCCCTGGGATTCCCGGCCCTATCCTGGCCCTGGGATCCCCGGCCCTATCCTGGCCCTGGGATCCCCGGCCCTATCCTGGCCCTGGGATTCCCGGCCCTATCCTGGCCCTGGGATCCCCGGCCCTATCCTGGCCCTGGGATCTCCGGCCCTATTCTGGCCCTGGGATCCCCGGCCCTATCCTGCCTCTGGGATCCCCGGCCCTATCCTGGCCCTGGGATTCCCGGCCCTATCCTGGCCCTGGGATCCCCGGCCCTATCCTGGCCCTGGGATCTCCGGCCCTATTCTGGCCCTGGGATCCCCGGCCCTATCCTGCCTCTGGGATCCCCGGCCCTATCCTGGCCCTGGGATCCCCGGCCCTATCCTGCCTCTGGGATCCCCGGCCCTCTCCTGCCTCTGGGATCCCCGGCCCTATCCTGGCCCTGGGATCCCCGGCCCTGGGATCCCCGGCCCTATCCTGCCTCTGGGATCCCCGGCCCTATCCTGGCCCTGGGATCCCGGCCCTATCCTGCCTCTGGGATCCCCGGCCCTATCCTGCCTCTGGGATCCCCGGCCCTATACTGGCCCTGGGATCCCCAGCCCTGGGATCCCCGGCCCTATCCTGCCTCTGGGATCCCCGGCCCTATCCCATCCCTGGGATCCCCGGCCCTATCCTGGCCCTGGGATCCCCGGCCCTATCCTGCCTCTGGGATCCCCGGCCCTATCCCATCCCTGGGATCCCCGGCCCTATCCTGGCCCTGGGATCCCCGGCCCTATCCTGGCCCTGGGATCCCTGGCCCTGGGATCCCTGGCCCTATCCTGGCCCTGGGATCCCCGGCCCTATCCTGGCCCTGGGATCCCCGGCCCTATCCTGGCCCTGGGATCCCCGGCCCTATCCTGGCCCTGGGATCCCCGGCCCTATCCTGGCCCTGGGATCCCCGGCCCTATCCTGGCCCTGGGATCCCGGGCCCTATCCTGCCTCTGGGATCCCCGGCCCTGGGATCCCCGGCCCTATCCCATCCCTGGGATCTCCGGCCCTATCCTGGCGTCCGGACACTTTGTGCTGTAACACCTCAGACCCTATGTGAGCCTTGTCTTTCTTTCTTGCCTCCTGTCTACCCCAAGCACGTTTAACTTCCCTTCCTGTATCAGCCCCGCCTGCAACGGCGGCCAACCCCAGTCCTCAAGGGCCACCACCAGCTGGGGTTTTCAGGATATCCCTGCTTCAGCACAGGTGGCTCAATCCGTGTCTCAGTCAAAGACTGCACCACCTGTGCTGAAGCAGGAGTAGCCTGAAAACTTGACCTGGTGGTGGCCCTTGAGGACTGAAGTTGGCCACCCCTGCCCTACCACCTCTGCTGGGAAACTATTCCACGACTCCACCACTCTCCCTGCGAAGAAGAAGCCCTTCCTCACATTCCTGAGCCGGCGTGCTGCGGTTATGCGAGACCCCCGTGCTATGCTTGACCCCCGTGCTATGCGAGACCCCCTGCTATGCTTCGGGAAGCAGTACATATACTTACAAGCATATCGTTGCCATTGCACATACCTGTCTTTGAATTCCTACGCACCTTCCTTTGCCCCGGATCCCTGTGCATCGGCCCTCGCCTCTGCTTGTCCCACGTGTTCTGTTTTTGGACCACCCCTACGTGAGGTGTAGGGTTTGCCAAACCTTTTTGGTTATGTTTGGGCAGTGTCTTCTCAGCACGGAGCCCACGGGAGGCTCCAGCACGGGAATCCGTCCAAGGCACAGACGGGAGTGGGAGTAGAGGTTTGTGGTTAAAGTGTGAATTCCCAGCCCTGATAAGGAACACCATGCCCTGTATAATGACACCAAGTATCTTGATAACATTTAACCTACAGTAATATACCAGCGGATCTGGCCGGCCACCAGGGAAAAGCGATATGCCGTGTGTCTCTTCTTAAAGGTGCAATCCCACATCGGCGGCGGCGGCCAGTTGAATGTTTTTGTCGGGGTCTCTGAGTGGGGGACGTTTTTAATTATTTCCCCTTATCCCAACCTGTCCATATCAGAGAACCAATAAAGATAAGGGGAGGGGGGCTATGGATGGGCAAACCTTTACTGATCACACTGTGACATCACACTGTGACATCACATAGTGACATCACACAAAAGGGAGAAGCCAGAGAAAATGAAATCCGTCCCAAGTCTCACTTTAATATATACATTAAACATACTTTATAGGTGTCAGATTTGGGTAACAAAGTATCAATTACCCCGATGCGACCCCTTAAACCTGTCACTAGAATTAGTTCACGATGGCCCTGGGAAGGGTTGTCTCTGTAATAGGGATGCCAGTAATGATGCCTCGCGTGTCTCTCCTCCAGATAGATTCACTGTAGGTTCGTGGCCATACTCGGCCCCATTTTATTTTGCACCACGGTCATTCTCAGGAGTTTGAACATGTCGCGTCAAAAGTAAGAACCGCACACAGATTTTCCGGTTAATATTTGCATAATTAGAGCGTGTGTCACTGCACGCCGCGGCCGCCGCCCATATTAAGCTCTGACACGTATGCCGTGATCAGCTGCTTTGTTTTGTCGCTTGCACTTTATTTTATTTTCGCTGTCGTCAGGGGTTTCCATAGCAACTTGTTTAATATGTTAATATGTGCAAATGGAAGCAGCCATTTTAAATTCCCAGCGTTGCAACATTTCCTAAAGCTGCCTCTCCGGGCCTAGGCTAAAGCGTTTTAAATCTGTTGGCATCAGTAATCAGTCTAGAATAACATCAACAAAAGCACATGATGCCTTTAGTTCAGCAGGCCGTGGCAGCGCTGATACTCCTCCCTCGCTGTCCCCGCCGCGCACAGCGGCACAGACACAGCCAAACGCTGGGATACGCTGGTGCTTAGAGACGGACGTTCTGAGGACACTTTATGTGATGACTAAAGGGGGATTTGAGTCACTTGATAAAAAACCCTTTGTCTGTAACCGTCATCGGGTGCATGAGCAGCCCCCCCCCCCTCCTTCTCCCACATGGGAAAGTTAGCCACGTGACAAATGGAATAATAACTCGTGTTGTGTCTGCCATAACTCCTAAAGAAACACACATGGGCCTGAGGAAACAGGGGAGGAGGGGGGACAGGGGCTAGCCCCCCACTGAAGAGACGGGGGAGGTTGCGAGAGCAAAGTGCTCCATTGTGTCCCCCACAAATAGCCCCCTGAAATCTGACACCAGCGTTGGGGGCTTGGAGGAGAGATTTAGGCCGAACATCTGAATGCTATTAACATGTCCCCGTCCTGCACCTTGTAAAACCAGCGCTCCCTTCCCAAATTGTTTTTGTTGCCAAAACATGTGAGAAGTCGTCGCCCCCCCCCCCCCCCCCCCCTGCCTGGCGTGGGCCCAGCTCATTGTTATTTACAGATTTACAGCTATTTTGGGTTTGTAAACACTTAAATATATATATATTACAGCACGGTTCCAATACAGCTCCAATCGCCATGGAAACCGGTAAATCCCACCGCTCACTTTAACCTCTTCACTACCAGGGAGTGCAGTTATACACCCGCAGGGACACAGTCACAGTAGAGACTTTTTTTATTTAAAGTCCCCAGATATATAATTTCCATAACTTTTTAATTTTTTTAAATTATTATTTTAATGAGTAGGCAGAAGTTTAATTTAACCCCTCGGTCGTACAATATGTTGCTGGCCTGTCCAGCGGAGAAAGGGTTAAGCAGGCCGGATGCTGCACTTGTGCTATTGTATTACAGTTCAGTAATCCTTAATTCTTGAACTGTAAGAACATCCCTTCTAGATTCAGTGTCCCTTTCTAGCCATCTGTCACCTGTGTGACTAGAGCGAGCTCTCCCCCCCTCACCTCTACCCCCCTCTATGTGATTAGAGCCAGCTCTCCCCCCCTCACCCCCACCCCCCTCTGTGTGATTAGAGCCAGCTCCCCCCCCCCTCCTGTGTGATTAGATCCAGCTCTCCCCCCCTCACCCCCACCCCCCTCTGTGTGATTAGATCCAGCTCTCCCCCCTCACCCCCACCCTCCTCTGTGTGATTAGATCCAGCTCTCCCCCCTCACCCCCACCCCCCTCTGTGTGATTAGATCCAGCTCTCCCCCCCTCACCCCTACCCCCTCTGTGTGATTAGATCCAGCTCTCCCCCCCTCACCCCCACCCCCCTCTGTGTGATTAGATCCAGCTCTCCCCCCTCACCCCCACCCCCCTCTGTGTGATTAGATCCAGCTCTCCCCCCCTCACCCCTACCCCCCTCTGTGTGATTAGAGCCAGCTCTCCCCCCCTCACCCCCACCCCCCTCTGTGTGATTAGAGCCAGCTCCCCCCCCCCCCTCCTGTGTGATTAGATCCAGCTCTCCCCCCCTCACCCCCACCCCCCTCTGTGTGATTAGATCCAGCTCTCCCCCCTCACCCCCACCCTCCTCTGTGTGATTAGATCCAGCTCTCCCCCCTCACCCCCACCCTCCTCTGTGTGATTAGATCCAGCTCTCCCCCCTCCCCCCACCCCCCTCTGTGTGATTAGAGCCACCTCTCCCCCCCCCTCCTGTGTGATTAGATCCAGCTCTCCCCCCCTCACCCTCACCCCCCTCTGTGTGATTAGATCCAGCTCTCCCCCCCTCACCCCCACCCCCCTCTGTGTGATTAGATCCAGCTCTCCCCCCCTCACCCCCACCCCCCTCTGTGTGATTAGAGCCAGCTCTCCCCCCCTCACCCCACCCCCCTCTGTGTGATTAGAGCCAGCTCTCCCCCCCTCACCCCACCCCCCTCTGTGTGATTAGAGCCAGCTCCCCCCCTGTCTGTGTGACCCTGATTCAGAGATGCTTATCCTAGGTACTGTATATGAAGTGAGAGACCGTGGGTGATGTCACCTGCGTGCAGCTTGTACCAGCCCCCCTGTCATATTCGGGGGCTGCGCGCCACTGCCCGTTGTGAACTAATGCTAGGGATATGTTTTATAGCAGGGGTGGCCTACTCCAGTTCTCAAGGGCCAGGATATCCCTGCTTCAGCACAGGTTAGTGCGTCAGTCATTTTGATTGAGCCACCTTTTGCTGAAGCCAGGATTTCCTTATTACCTGACCTGTTAGTGACCCTTAGGGACTAGAGTTGAGCCCCTTGTACTAGAGCAGGGGTGGCCAACTCAACAGGACAGGTTTTCAGGATATCCCTGCTTCTGCACAGGTGGCTCAATCAGTCGAAGACTGAGCCACCTGTGCTGAAGCAGGGATATCCCTAATACCTGGCCTGCTGGTGGCCCTTGAGGACTGGAGTTGGCCACCCCTGTTTTATAGGTTGTCCTGCATTGCCTAGCAGGCCCTTCTGGTCACAAAGGGGTTAAGTGACAGTGCTGCTTGGTGTGTCAGCGTGACTTTATTCTCCATGCCGGCTATTTCAAACCTGTTTGTCACACCTCTCCTGCCTCTCACGCAGCTATTATACCAGCCACTGGCCCCATAACTGTGCAGTTAATCAGTAAATACGCCATGCGCCCAGCAAGCCCTGTCACGCTTCCTTACGCACGGGGCCAGGCATGGCTGGAATGCGCCACCATTACATCCATTAGCAGGGGCAGCGACACGGCCTCTCGGGAAGACGCTCTGTAGTAAATGTAACCTCTGCTCTGACAGGTCATCTTGTTTGGGTCTTGGTTTAAGCCAGGGGTGGGGCAACTCCAGTCGTCAAGGGCCACCAACTGGTCAGGTTCTAAGGACATCCCTGCTTCAGCACAGGTGGCCCAATCAGTGGCTCAGTTGAAGACTGAGCCAATGATAGAGCCACCTGTGTTGAAGCTGGGGAGTGAGCCACCTGTGCTGAAGCTGGGGACTGACTGAGCCACCTGTGCTGAAGCTGGGGGCTGATTGAGTCACCTGTGCTGAAGCTGGGGAGTGAGCCACCTGTGCTGAAAGCAGAGATATCCTTAAAATGGAAGATAAAATGCATTGGTGTGACATGGAAGTGGCGCTCGCTGGTGAATTCTGCACAGGAGGCAGGTGAGAGCAGGGATAGCAGCAGTGTGTCCATGACAAGAAGCTGAACTCATGATGGTGCTCACTGTAGGAGTCGTGTACGAGGAAGAAAGTGGGCGCACTCACAATTACGTCGAGCTGCCACGGGTGCTCTGACATCCCCAACGGCTGGAGGTGTGACGGGTCCCTGGAAGAAAAAGATGGCGCTCCAGGGACTTACAAAGATTACTCTTTGACCAAGCCCATTGGAGTGCTATCTTTATCTTCTAAGAGATGTGTATGAGATACCTGCTGATGTGAAGTAAGAAGGTGTTTTAAGCAGGACAGGTTGGATTTGCCATGTGCGCCCTCTGCAGGTGCAGGGAGCCCAGCTCTGCTACCCCCAGTGGGGTGCCGTACCAGGCAGGTCAGCGCCGTCACACAGAGCGGATTGTGCCATAGCCCGATGTCCTTTTGTGTCCTTCAGCACGAGGGAGAGGAAGGAGGGGACAGTCATTGTTCACTTGGAGTTTGGAGGAATTCCATCCCGCTGATCTATAATGTGTCTTTGTTTTCACAAACAAGCAAGACCAACCTTCCTTCTACACCAGGAGCCCCAGCTCACGCCTGAAAGGGTGGGGGGGGGGGGGGGGGAGGGGAGGAAGAGAAGGGGGGATGGAGCAGAAAGGGGGGTTGGGGGGGGTAATGGGGCAGAAAGGGTGGAGGCGGGGAAATGGGACAGAAAGGGTGGAGGCAGAGAAAGGGGGAGGTGGAAATGTGGCAGAAAGGGTAGGTGCGGGGGTGGGGCAGAAAGGGTTTGTGGGGCTGCAAAAAGGGTGGGGAGGGGTGGGTGGGAATGGGGCAGAAAGGGGTGGGGTAGGGTGGAGAAATTGGAGGGGGGGCAAAAGTGGGGAGGGAGAGAAGTGGGGATGGGGCAGATAATCTGCATAGTTCCTAGTGCTGTTGAATAAGCAGTGGTACTGTGCCTGATTTTAGGGGGGGGCAGCTTCCTCTGGACGTTGTTTTCGATGTATTTGCACCTCAGGAATAGAGTATGCATTCTGCATTGTTTAAAAATATTACTTTCCCCCCACTAGTTTGATCAGTGCAAGGTGGTGTGTAGTTCTGTAGGTCGGAGGCGGATACTTTACCCCCCCCCCCCTCCCCACTAATGTTTTAAACACCCTCCCCACTTCTCTAGAAAGGCTTCCTGCGCAACGCATGATGTTCCCCTTTAGCACAGAAAGGGTTTAACGGCCATGAGACCTCTGTGGATTCCTATCTCCCAGTGAAGGGGTTAACCCAGGGATTCTCAACTGCAGTCCTCAAGACCCCCAACAGGCCAGGTTTATGATATCCCTGCTTCAGCCCAGGTACATCAGTCTTTGACTGCACCATCTGTGCTGAAAACCTGACCTGTTGGCGGTCTTGAGGACTGGAGTTGAGAACCCCTGGGTTAACCCCTTTGATGCCAGAGGTACAGTACAGCCCTTGGGGGTATTTTAGTTCTACCTTGTCTTATCTCCCCCACCCCCCCTCTCTATGGTTGAACTTTGACCTCTTCAGCTCCCTAGAGAATTTGAGGAATGTGTTCACATTCAGCCTGTTCCAGACATCCACCTCAAAGGGCTTCCCCATAGAGGTGCTGGGATATGTGGAGGGGTATAACAGTCCTAATACACCCCAGTATATAGCCGAGCTCTGCTTCATGTCTGCACAGGGAATGCTGAGAGTGCAGTTTGTGCAAAGCAGCTTTGGAATACGCCGCCTCCTTCCCAGCACCCGAGCAGCACCCACTCCTTATTCCCTGACACTGTGCATACAGGCAACACATCTGCACCCTGCCCCGTGCTCGTCATCATCTGCTTGTATCACCTATTATCTGAGACGTGTGAGCATACGTCTGCAGGGCTCATCCCTGATGGAGGAAGCTGGGTGTTACGTGTCATTGTAAATACAAATCCCCCCTGTGAGCACATTCACACGTCCCAGACAGGTCTGCAGCCCTGCCTTTCCCCATTATCTCTTAGCATACAGTGCTTCCACTGCAGCCAGGGATTCTGGGAAATGACATGCAAATCAGCACAGTGTCACCTTTTGCTTCAGATCCATTTTAACATGGGACCCCTATAAGCTTCTGCCTGCCGCATTACACAGCTTTGCAGCACAGCCTGGGTTAAAGAAGTGCAGAGCCAGTAACCCTATTCACAGAAAGCTCTTCCAACCGTTTGGGTCTCATCAGTGCGAGGCTGGTTGCTGGCTTTGTGACGTTGGGACGTGGGTATAACCAGACACCGTGCAGGGTACCACAAATAGAAACACTACTTGTGGTGCAGTACAGGGTGACACACTGTGCTTACGTGCATGTCTTTACCCAGAATCCCTAGCGGCAGCGGGAGCACGGTTTGCTACGCGGTAATGGGGAAAGACAGGGCTGCAGACTTGTGTGAGACGTGCAAATGCACCACAAGTGTTACTTTTATTTGCTGTACGACGACGGGTCTTTGTCACTTTTTTTTACTCCCCATAAATTTTAAACGTGTTGTTGAAAGGTGAGAAGAAATCTGTCTTCCACATCAGAGTAGCGCAAGTCGATGTTTGGGAGCTGGAAATATTCCGATCTCTCCCACCCCCAACGAGCATATATACACTAAACGTTGCGGTGTTACAGCAGGGACGGCCTACTCTAGTCCTCAAAAGGCCACTAGCAGGCCAGGTATTGGGGATATCCCTGCTTCAGCACAGGTGGCTCAGTCTTTGACTGAGGGATTTCTGCATATTGATGTGAGCTGTTCACTGGCTCTGTCGGTGCCTCCTAGGAGCGGAGACGTGTGGTTAAAGTGTGTGTCCCCAGCTTGTCGTTGCATCAGTTTGCTGTTATCTTTGCATCATTGTGTAGCACCAGTTTTACTGGCTCCAGATATCTCTCTTCTGTATATTCCTCCGCTAAGACAAAGATTTAATAGCAATGTAATATTGTGATGGGAGGGCAGACCGGGTCGGTACGCAAGGCATCGCAACCCATTCAGTGCCAGAGGTCACAGTCCTCGTCTCACCAAGGAACATATCCTGGACTTGCAGTAAACGGAAAACACTCGCTCCTATTTGTATTCATGTTTTGTATCACATTCGTGTGTTCACAAGTTGGGGTATTTTACACAACGTTGTCACGCATATCCCTTGTTTGAGGAATCGTATAAAAACGACAAATATCATTTCACTGGCTACAAAGTTGCAGACAATTGGGCTGTGTACGGGGAGGAATTCCAACGGGCGTTCTGTTTCTGAGGATCTGAAACAATCATTATACAGAGATATTGTTCTGAGATTTAAAGCCTCTTTAGGAAAGGTAAAAGCTACTTCTGAGCCCATCATTTTAGTATGGGCTGGGTCTTCAAGTACTCAAACTCCTCTCTCTATCCCCTCTCGATCTCCTCTCTCCATCCCCTCTCGATCTCCTCTCTCCATCCCCTCTCGATCTCCTCTCCCCTCTCGATCTCCTCTCTCTATCCCCTCTCGATCTCCTCTCTCCATCCCCTCTCGATCTCCTCTCTCCATCCCCTCTCGATCTCCTCTCTCTATCCCCTCTCGATCTCCTCTCTCTATCCCCTCTCTCTATCCCCTCTCGATCTCCTCTCTCAATCTCCTCTCTCTTTTCACACTCTATTTCTCAATCTCTATTTCCTCTTTCTCAATCTTTATCTTCTCTCACGCTCTTTCTCAATCTCTTTCTTTTCTCACGCTCTCTCTCGCTCGCACGCTCTCTCTCCCTCGCACAGCTTGTGCAGGGAGCTGTGTAAGAGCAGAAGTCCTGGTCAGACTGTTTGGGCTCCTCTCAGAGGTAGAGACATTTCAGCAGCATGCTGTGGTTGCCGCATGACCATGCTTTTACTGGGGCGAGAACAAGTTATTAAAGCAGCAGTTCAAGCTGCCGTTTTAAAAAATATATATTTTATTTTCCCCTTTAATATGTGCATCAATACAATCCACATAATAAGTAATTAGCTAAGTTGCCGATCGATCCGTTCTCCTGTGATCGATCGGCGAAGATTCGGCTCGGGGGGGGGGGGGGGGTTCACTAAATGGCCGTCAGTGCAGCAGAAGAGGACCCAAGATGCAAAGTTCTGTGGGGAAGATTATGTGACCAGGCAGTCACTAGATACAATTGGTGCACTGCTAGAGATGGGGCAGGGCTCAAAAAGGGATGTGCCAGAGCCTGTTTCAGAAGAGGAAGGGGATGTGACTTTGAAAATGGTTGCTATAGAAACAAAAAATGCTTGGTACACTATAATACATTTATATGTCATTCAGAGTTTTTTTTTTTTAATGCTACAAGTATTTTCTCATAGTACAGATCTGATATATATATATTTTTTAAACACATGTAGGATATTGCTTGGTCTGCAGCTTTAAGGAGGTTACACTGCAGGAGTTGAATTTCAATTAGGTAGTACCACCACCATGCAATGACTAGCGCTGGGCATAGCATGACTGCACAGCCCCTCGTAACACACGTACCTATCCCTTTGTCCCGGCATGATAACCCACTATACTCACACGCTTCTCCTCTCCCTAAGGGGCCTATGCAGAGAGCAGCGCTTTTTAAATTGGAGAGGGGAATAAAAAGTAGGTTTAATGGAGAGTTTTATTCTCCATATGCAGAAATGGGCGAAATCCGCTATTTTTAGCATTACTGCATGTGGAGAATTGTAAATGAGGAGATGCGCGCAGCTGAAAGGGGAAAAAAAATCGCGCATTTTTTTTTTTCCCCTATAGCCGGCGAGCTCCTGCTTCTTGCCAACTTTAGTTGGCGGAGAATATTGAAGAAAGTCGCGCCAAAAACAGCCGCTAGATGGCGAGCGTGCCTTTCTGAATTCGGATATTTTTCAGACTGGCGAGATGTAGTTTCTCGCCAGCCGCGCGGCGAGATTTTCAAATAGAAAAAAAAAATGGCTCTTTTTTCCTACCTCGCCATTTTCAGCTGTTTTTTGCGCGATTTTCTCCAGAAAATGGCGAGATTTTAAATAGCGCTGCTCTCTGCATGAGGCCCTAAGTCTCTCATTGTAAGATCTTTGGGGTAGTGGTACTGCAAGTGTGCTAAACTCCAGTCCTCAAGCCCCCCCTCACCCCAACAGGTCAGGTTTTCAGGATATCCCTGCTTCAGCACAGGGGGCTCAATTAGTCCCTGCTTCAGCACATGTGGCTCAATCAGAGGCTCAGTCTTCAGTTGAGCCACCTGTGCTGAAGATGGGCTATCCTGAAAACCTGAGCTGTTGGTGGGGCTTGAGCACTGGAGTTGAGCTCCCCTGTACTAATGGTTACTGTATGTTTGCTGCACTTATCCAGTGATTCTGGTATCCATTCTCTAGGACTGAATGTCCGTTCAGCACAGCGCAGTATATATGGTTGGCGCTATATAAATACATTTTATACATTCATATTGTTTCTATGATACCCCATGCCTGTCCCACACGCAGAGGGCGGCTCCTCAGTCGGTCAATCATTGGACCTGGTTCTGGGGCGAGCCGTGTCCAAACGGTGGTGTTTGGGTTTTTGCCGCGCGAAGCCTGCGTTGGGAGCTTTGCGTTAGTTCAGCGAGTGACCTCTTGTCCCAAACGCAGGGAGGAAGTCCAGGAAAACTGCGTCCGCTGGAAGAAGAAGTTGACCTTCATCTGTAAAATGAGTGCCAACCCGGCCACGGGCGTGCTGGACCCCTGCGTCTGCCGAGTCTCCGTCCGCAAGGTGAGAGTCTGGCCTGTGTGCCGTCTGGAGGAGTGACATGGTGTTGGTGTGAACGGGAGGAGTCTGTGTGTCTGACATGTATGACAGTGTGTGTGTCTGACATGTATGACAGTGTGTGTGTGTGTGTCTGACATGCTGTATATCAGTGTTTGGCTCAGGGACTCTGTATGACTGTGTGTGTGTAAGTGAATATTAAACTCTGTGTAGGATGCTTTGTGTGTACATTGTGTTGTTGGGGGGGGGATTCTGTTTATGGGGTAATGTGTGTGAGCATCAAATAGTGTGTTTGTGTAAGCATGAAACTTTCACTGTGCGATCATCAAATAGTGCGTTTGTAAGCATGAAACGTTCACTGTGTGATCATTAAATTGTGTGTGTGTAAGCATGAAACGTTCACTGTGTGATCATTAAATTGTGTGTGTGTAAGCATGAAACGTTCACGGTGTGATCATTAAATTGTGTGTGTGTAAGCATGAAACGTTCACTGTGTGATCATTAAATTGTGTGTGTGTAAGCATGAAACGTTCACGGTGTGATCATTAAATTGTGTGTGTGTAAGCATGAAACGTTCACTGTGTGATCATTAAATTGTGCGTTTGTAAGCATGAAACGTTCACTGTGTGATCATTAAATTGTGTGTGTGTAAGCATGAAACGTTCACTGTGTGATCATTAAATTGTGTGTGTGTAAGCATGAAACGTTCACGGTGTGATCATTAAATTGTGTGTGTGTAAGCATGAAACGTTCACGGTGTGATCATTAAATTGTGTGTGTGTAAGCATGAAACGTTCACTGTGTGATCATTAAATTGTGTGTGTAAGCATGAAACGTTCACTGTATTGATTAAGCAGTGTATGTGTGTTGTGATACTGACTGTATGTGCTATTTATGGAATGACGTGTGTGTGTCTAAGGGGTTGTGTTTGCTGTATGTGTGGGATGGTGTGCGTGGGAGGCTTTGTATGAGATGCTCTGTGTGTGTGTGTGTGTGTGTGTGATGCACACTGCATGATGTGCAGTGTGGGTTGCAATGCGCGCAGATAGAAATCCGCTTTCTGTTAACCCCTCGTGCGGCAGACTTGCACATATTATAGTACCCTGCAGTTGTCCTAGCACTGACTTGTATAGCAGCTGTCCGTATCAGCCTTGTTCACAAAGAGTTAATGATGTGTTTGTTCTCTGCTGGCGCCCTGGGAATCACAATCTCTGCTTTCCTGTTACAGGAACTCAAGGGTGGAAAAACTTACTCTAAGGTAAGAGGAGGTGATAAACATCCATCCCATCCCCTCCCCTCCCTCCCATCCCTTCCCTCCCATCCCTCCCATCCCTTCCCTCCCATCCCTTCCATCCCCTCCCCTCCCTCCCATCCCTTCCATCCCCTCCCTCCCATCCCCTCCCCTCCCTCCCATCCCCTCCCCTCCCATCCCCTCCCTCCCATCCCCTCCCTCCCATCCATCCCCTCCCCTCCCTCCCATCCCCTCCCCTCCCTTCCATCCGCTCTGCCCGATTCCAATCAGCTGATGGTATACTCTGTGCTTCACTATATAGAGACACTGTAACAGCTAACTATTAAATAGAGGCATGGACAAATGCGGCCCAATATCTTGGTCTCCATAAGGCACGGGTGCTCAATTCCAGTCCTCAAGGGCCACCAACAGGTCAGGTTTTCAGGACATCCCAGCTTCAGCACAGGTGGCTCAATCAGAGGCTCAGTCTTTGACTGAGCCTCTGATTGAGCCACCTGTGCTGAAGCTGGATATCCTGAAAACCTGTTGTGGGGGGCTTGAGGAGTGGAGTTGAGCCCCCGTGCCTAAGGGACGTGCAAGTTCACAGTGCTATTGAATGAATATTTGTTTCCTTTGTCAGCAATAATAATCCCCAAGTAACAGAGCAGGTAGTGCTGGGGGTCATTAGTTCCCAGTTAGCGCCCTGTTCCGAAGGGGAATGTTCCACTTTTATACCCACTGCAAAGTATTCATGTGCTGCCGACATGGCCACCAATCTCGCAATAAGTGCTACACTTTGGGCCTAAAATGATTTGCTAGTATGACAGTGCCAGAGCCTTAAACATCCATTGCTGGTATAATGTTGCCCTTTCATGCCAGAGGGGTCAGCTGAGCATTTCCATCAATAGGTGAACCCCTCCATGCCTGCAGTGAATTGCAATGCTTCGTTTAAAAAGCTACCTCCACCTCCCAAATAATTGCTATGAACACTGCAGTGGGTGTTACATGCCTGAGCGCTTTATTACAGCAGAAGATTGTCTCTGTGGCTGTGCTGTTTTCAGCTGCCTGCTGCTCTTTATCCGCCTCTCTGTCCCAAACCTTCCTTTCCGTTGTCTGCTGCTCTGATCTGTTATCATTGTGTCGCTTATCCTTCCAGCTGGGTTTTGCTGACCTGAACCTTTCAGAGTTTGCCGGCTCTGGCTCCACAGGGCGCTGCTGTCTGCTGGAAGGATATGATACCAGGAACACCCGACAAGACAACTCCATCCTAAAGGTACCGCTGACCTCCCCATGCTCCCGCCTGACTGACAGTCTCTCATCATCTCCCCTTATAGTATAGCTTGTAATCTTTCACCTTCTCCTCTCCCTGGTAGGTCACTATAGGGATGTCTCTTCTCTCCGGAGACCCCTGCTTCAAAACGTAAGTGCTTTTAATTGTAAGCATCAGTGATCTGTCCCTGTGTGAGTCTGGAGATGACTATTGTAGTGTAACATGACCAGAGAAGGCATCAACCAGTCCTGGTTTTGTGTACAGTATTGTATGGGCAACTGCACTGAACTCACTAAGTGCAGCGAGAGCAGGACGGCCCCAAACCCATCTCTGTTAAAAGGGGCTTCGCTGTGAGGGGGAGCCTGCCGCGCATTCAGCACAGGCGTTCAAGCATTCAGCGCAGGCGTTCAAGCATTCAATGGAAGCATGTGGAGGGTACTGAACCGTTTCAGCAATCTGTTGACTGATCTCTCTTTCAGGCCTCCATCAACTGCCAAATCCATCTCCGCCCCAGGACAGGACTCCTCCCTGCAGATGACCTGCAAGGGCGAAGGGACAGTGTGTCCAGCAAGTGCGACAGTGCGTCACAAGAGTCGGCAAGCCATACTCAGCTCGGGTATGGGAACTCACCTGGAAGTGCCATCTTTACTGTCACCGAACCCACCTCATTTTTTAACCAACCTCCTTGGTCACCTCACAAGCGTATTGTCACCTGGCCAGCTTCGCTGTCACCATCCTCTGTCCCCCGGCCCTCCTCGCTGTCACCCAGCCATCCTCTCTGTCCCCCGGCCATCCTCACTGTCACCATCCTCACGGTCACCATCCTCGCGGTCACCATCCTCTTTGTCCCTCGGCCATCCTCACTGTCACCATCCTCTCTGTCCTCCGGCCATTCTCGCTGTCCTCTGGCCATCCTCACTGTCACCATCCTCTCTGTCCTCCGGCCATCCTCACTGTCACCATCCTCTCTGTCCTCCGGCCATTCTCGCTGTCCTCCGGCCATCCTCACTGTCACCATCCTCTCTGTCCTCCGGCCATCCTCACTGTCACCATCCTCTCTGTCCTCCGGCCATCCTCACTGTCACCATCCTCTCTGTCCCTCGGCCGTCCTCGCGGTCACGTGACCTGTGAATGCATTGACCACTCTCTACAACAATATTGGATATTTTTGCTGATATATACTCAGCGCTGTACATAGAATTTTGCAGGCACAATGTCTCCCTGCCCCGTAGAGCTTACAATCTAATGTTTGCGCTTGAGGCCTTGGGAGATAGTGACCTGCCCAAAGCGTTGACGCTGGGATTCAATCCGTGGTCACACACTTCGAAGACCACGTTCATACCGCCATGATACTCCATTCTCCATCCCTGCTCTCTATACGTATCTATGCTTTATTTATTTTTTACATTCCAGGAGTCCTTGAGGAAACGGACCAGAACCTCTCGAGCCCGGAGGAGACGTCTCATTCCGGCCATTCTCGGAACTCCAGCCAGGCCAGCCAGCAGTCCAAAGTATCCGGTAACCCTCTTACCTTCCTCAACCCTACGTGTAACCCCTTCGCTGCTTAAACATGAGGACAGCGCCCTGTACCCGCCATTAAAAACGCCCGCCGGTTGTTGTATATTCCTCTTTAAAGGGAGCCTTTCGGCGGCAGCCCCTCCTGGGGGTTTGCTCTGTCCCTGGGGAAGTAGTGGTCCTGTGACCGTCACGCTGTCCCCTCCCTCCGCGGATCCTGACACCGCGGTGTGTGTGTGTTAGCAGGTCACAGCTCCGAACACTCCCGCTGCTCCAGCATGTCGGACCTGACCCACCGCCGGAACACGTCCACCAGCAGCAGCGCGTCGGCCGGCGTCGGCCTCACCGCGGAGGGACCTGAAGGAGAACGGGAAGCCAAGCCGGACAAGCCACCGCGGCCTCTCAGACCCCCCCTCCTGGACAGGCAGTTCAGGTGCTGTATATAAAGAGCTGGCGCGTATAACCCCTTCACTGCCACAGCTTACACTCATCCTGTTAACCCCTTTGTTGCCAGGCGGTTTTTGATGGCAGTGGCCGTGTTGAGGGCGGTAGATCATTGTTGTCAGATAATAAGGTGTTAGACTTCCTGCTCTGTGTGGTTGTAATTGTACATGAGGTTTGTAACCAGAAACAAACACTCTTCCAGATGTCGTGTGTGGGAGGGTGTGTGTGTGTGGGAGGGTGTGTGTGTGTGGGAGGGTGTGTGTGTGTGGGAGGGTGTGTGTGTGTATGTGTGGCAGTGTGTGTGTGTGTGTGTGTGATGGGGATGTGGGGGGGGGGGGGCTGTGGTGTGGGTGTGTGTGTGACAGGGCTGTGTGTGGCCGGGATGTTGGGGAGGGCATGTGGGTGTAACGGGGATGTGTGTGTGATTGGGCTGTGGGTGTATGTGTGGCAGTGTGTGTGTGTGATGGGGATGTGGGGGGGGGGCTGTGGTGTGGGTGTGTGTGTGACAGGGCTGTGTGTGGCCGGGATGTTGGGGAGGGCATGTGGGTGTAACGGGGATGTGCGTGTGATTGGGCTGTGGGTGTATGTGTGGCAGTGTGTGTGTGTGTGATGGGGATGTGGGGGGGGGGCTGTGGTGTGGGTGTGTGTGTGACAGGGCTTTGTGTGGCCGGGATGTTGGGGAGGGCATGTGGGTGTAACGGGATGTGTGTGTGATTGGGCTGTGGGTGGGTGGTGGTGTGTGTGTGACGGGAATGTGTGGGGGTGTGTGATTTTGGTGCGTGTATGTGTGATGGGGTTGTGTGTGATGGGGATGTGGGTGGGAGGGTGTGTCTGTGTGGGGGAATGTGTGTGTGTGTGTGTGTGTGTGGGGGGGGGGGGAGAGATGCTGGTGCGTGTGTGTGTGACGGGATGTGGTATTTTTTTTTTTTTTCCGTTCTGCTCAGACCTATTGGTATAGAATGTGTGTGTGTGTGTGTGTGTGTGAGATGTTGGTAGGTGTGTGTGTGATGTGGGCGGGTGTGTGGGTGAGATGTTGGTAGGTGTGTGTGATGTGGGCGGGTGTGTGATGGGGGTGTGTGGGTGTGAGTGAGGGGGTGTGATTTTGGTGTGTGTGAAGTGGATGTGCGCAGGGGTGATGTGTGGGGGGGTGTGATGGTGCGTGTGCGTGATGGTGCGTGTGCGTGATGGTGCGTGTGTGTGATGGTGCGTGTGTGTGTGATGGTGCGTGTGTGTGTGATGGTGCGTGTGTGTGTGATGGTGCGTGTGTGTGTGATGGTGCGTGTGTGTGTGATGGTGCGTGTGTGTGTGATGGTGCGTGTGTGTGATGGTGCGTGTGTGTGTGTGATGGTGCGTGTGTGTGTGTGATGGTGCGTGTGTGTGTGATGGTGCGTGTGTGTGTGATGGTGCGTGTGTGTGTGATGGTGCGTGTGTGTGTGATGGTGCGTGTGTGATGTTGGTGTGTGATGGTGCGTGTGTGTGATGGTGCGTGTGTGTGATGTTGGTGTGTGATGGTGCGTGTGTGTGGGGGGGTTGTGATGTTGGTGCGTGTGTGTGTGTGAGGGGTGTGTGATGTTGGTGTGTGTGGATGTGTGGGGGGGGTGTGATGGTGCGTGTGTGTGATGTGGGCGTGTGTGTCATGTGGGCGGGTGTGTGATGTGTGTGTGTGTGGGGGGTGTGATGTTGGTGGACGGGTGTGTGATGTTTCGTGTGGGGGGTGTGGGCGGGTGTGTGATGTGGGCGGGTGTGTGATGTGTGTGTGTGGGGGGTGTGATGTTGGTGGACGGGTGTGTGATGGTGCGTGTGTGTGTACTGTGGGCGGGTGTGTGATGGTGCGTGTGTGTGATGGTGCGTGTGTGTGATGGTGCGTGTGTGTGATGGTGCGTGTGTGTGATGGTGCGTGTGTGTGATGGGGGGTTGTGATGTTGGTGCGTGTGTGTGATGGGGGGTTGTGATGTTGGTGCGTGTGTGTGTGGGGGGGTTGTGATGTTGGTGCGTGTGTGTGTGTGTGTGTGAGGGGGGTGTGATGTTGGCGTGTGTGATGTGGATGTGTGGGGGTGTGTGTGATGTGGGCGGGTGTGTGTGTGTGTGGGGGGGGTGTGATGGTGGACGGATGTGTGATGGTGCGTGTGGGGGGTGTGATGTTGGTGCGTGTGTGTGATGGTGCGTGTGTGTGATGGTGCGTTGTGATGTTGGTGCGTGTGTGTGGGGGGGGGGTTGTGATGTTGGTGCGTGTGTGTGTGTGTGTGAGGGGGGTGTGATGTTGGCATGTGTGATGTGGATGTGTGTGATGTGGATGTGTGGGGGGGTGTGTGATGGTGGGTGTGTGATGTGTGTGTGTGTGTGTGTGGGGGGGAGTATGATGTTGGTGGACGGGTGTGTGATGGTGCGTGTGGGGGGGTGTGATGTTGGTGGACGGGTGTGTGATGGTGTGATGGTGCGTGTGGGGGGTGTGATGTTGGTGGACGGGTGTGTGATGGTGTGATGGTGCGTGTGGGGGGGTGTGATGTTGGTGGACGGGTGTGTGATGGTGTGATGGTGCGTGTGGGGGGGTGTGATGTTGGTGGACGGGTGTGTGATGGTGTGATGGTGTGATGGTGCGTGTGGGGGGGTGTGATGTTGGTGGATGGGTGTGTGATGGTGCGTGTGGGGGGTGTGATGTTGGTGTGTGTGTGTGTGACAGGGTGTGGGTTTTTCCTCGCTCTGCTCAGAGCCGCTGGCTTGCAATGAGTGATGTGGATGGGCTCAGACTGACTCATGCTGGAACCTTTGCGCGTGTGTCTGATCCGCAGCCAGATCCGAGTGACACAGAATGTCTCGGGATTGTCTCACTTGGCTTTTACTGATGGATTTTGTCGTGGTTGCAAGCTCTTCGCGGTCGGGACTTCTCTTCTCCTAATGATCATTTTGTTACGGCCGGCCCCCTGATCCCTGGTTTTATCATCGTCCCCTGTAGGCCAGCTGCTAAACTGAATAAAGCAATACATAATTGCCACCACCATGCTTGGGATGGTGCTGACTGGGTGATGCGCCTGACGTAACGCTTGGAATTTAGATTAAAAAGTTACATTTTTGTCTCATCTGACCACAAAACCTTTTTCCACATGTCTGCAGTATTATCTGTATGCTTTTTCGCCAACTCCATATGTGAGTCTTTATGCCACCCGTCCATACAGAAAAACAAAAAGAACGATTCCTGCGCTCCTACCAATCAGGCTAAAATATAATAGTGATCTCATGAATAAGGGTTATTTAGTTAAACCCTTTGGCCAAAGCTTTATAAGCCTGCAGCCACGCCACGGCATAACCAAATTTGCAGGTACAGTACCTACACTGAATATATGTAATTATTGTCCCATGGACTGGTGAAAAATGGGAGTGCCCTGAAGGGGTTAAATAAAGCATATGCTTTTGTGAGCAGTGCCCCTACCAATTCCCCTATGAGTGCAGGAATAATACACCCCAGTGTCTGTCTGCACATCACCCTCCATTGGAGAGTAGGTGAATGTATAAGGCAGACAGAATACAATATGTGTAAGTTTTATTATATTCACACCAGGGAGTTTGTACACCCACAGTTTACCTCTACAGTAAGGTAACTATGATTCTGGCCCTGGCCAGCTTCTTTATTGCACTACTCACAAAAGCATGTGCTTTATTTAACTCCTTCAGGGCTTTCTCACATTTTTCACCAGCCCATGGGACAATAATGACATATATTCAGTGTAGGTTCCTGCAAATTTGGTTATGCCGTGGCGTGGCTGCAGGCTTAGAACGCTTTGGCCAAAGGGTTTAACTAAATAACCCTTATTCACGAGATTATTATTTTAGCCTAATTGGTAGGAGCGCAGGAATCGTTCTTTCTGTTTTTCTATATGTAAGGCCAATCTTTTTACCAGCGGCACACTTCTATAGGGAGGAGCGCAGTAATATGTACACCCGTCCATACAGGCCAGCTTTGTGTAGGGACCCGCTGATTGTTCATGTGTGGACACTGACTCCCGTCTCAGACACAGAACTTTGCCGATCTCTCAAGGTCATTGTTGGCTTCAGAGTGACAACCCAGACCAGTTTCCTGCTTGCCATGTTGCTCAGTTTGGGAGGGGAACCTGATCTAGGTAGTGTCTGGGTGGTATGATGCATCTTCTTAATGATGCAGCTCACTGAGAGGGATAATCGGTGCCGTTCCCGACTCTGCGCCTCTCTAACACTATCCCTGATTTCTTTCGGATGCTGCTTGATCTTCATGCTTCCTTTTTTGATTATTATGCGAGTTGCAGCTTGAAAGTCTTTTATATACGGGAGGGAAATGATCTACAAGTTAAAGCAATTTGTTTACACACCGGCTCAAACCATTTCACTAATTGTGTGACCTTTCAGACAATTCCTTTGCGCCTGAACCGATTTAGGGCTGCAGTTGCAAAGGGGTTAAATACTTATGCAACCGAGGATTAATCAGTTTTTCTCTGTAAATCTGAAGTTTTTATATTCTATATGCGTTTTCTAACTTTCATCACTTTGGAGACGTTTTTGTAAAGTTTACATGTAAAGTCTCATTTGAAAGTGCCAACATGTGAAAAATATGCAGCGGCTGAATACTTCTGCAAACCACGGTATATACAATGTAGTGCTATGTCACACGGTACCTTCTGTATCTCTCACTTCCAGTACCAGAAGGTGTCTTGTGAGATAGCCCTGCTCAGTATATACCAGCCATAATGCTTCATATAAGCCTTACATTCCTGTGGGCTTCGATATTGTGTATACTGAGTTCCTGTGACTGTCACTCTCTTGGTGATGTTGTGTATATTGAGTTCCTGTGACTCACTCTCTTGGTGATGTTGTGTATATTGAGTTCCTGTGACGGTCACTCTCTTGGTGATGTTGTGTATATTGGGTTCCTGTGACTGTCACTCTCTTGGTGATGTTGTGTATATTGGGTTCCTGTGACGGTCACTCTCTTGGTGATGTTGTGTATATTGGGTTCCTGTGACGGTCACTCTCTTGGTGATGTTGTGTATATTGGGTTCCTGTGACTGTCACTCTCTTGGTGATGTTGTGTATATTGGGTTCCTGTGACGGTCACTCTCTTGGTGATGTTGTGTATATTGGGTTCCTGTGACGGTCACTCTCTTGGTGATGTTGTGTATATTGAGTTCCTGTGACTCACTCTCTTGGTGATGTTGTGTATATTGGGTTCCTGTGACGGTCACTCTCTTGGTGATGTTGTGTATATTGGGTTCCTGTGACGGTCACTCTCTTGGTGATGTTGTGTATATTGAGTTCCTGTGACTGTCACTCTCTTGGTGATGTTGTGTATATTGGGTTCCTGTGACTGTCACTCTCTTGGTGATGTTGTGTATATTGGGTTCCTGTGACGGTCACTCTCTTGGTGATGTTGTGTATATTGGGTTCCTGTGACGGTCACTCTCTTGGTGATGTTGTGTATATTGGGTTCCTGTGACTGTCACTCTCTTGGTGATGTTGTGTATATTGGGTTCCTGTGACGGTCACTCTCTTGGTGATGTTGTGTATATTGGGTTCCTGTGACGGTCACTCTCTTGGTGATGTTGTGTATATTGAGTTCCTGTGACTCACTCTCTTGGTGATGTTGTGTATATTGGGTTCCTGTGACGGTCACTCTCTTGGTGATGTTGTGTATATTGGGTTCCTGTGACGGTCACTCTCTTGGTGATGTTGTGTATATTGAGTTCCTGTGACTCACTCTCTTGGTGATGTTGTGTATATTGGGTTCCTGTGACGGTCACTCTCTTGGTGATGTTGTGTATATTGGGTTCCTGTGACGGTCACTCTCTTGGTGATGTTGTGTATATTGAGTTCCTGTGACTCACTCTCTTGGTGATGTTGTGTATATTGGGTTCCTGTGACGGTCACTCTCTTGGTGATGTTGTGTATACTGAGTTCCTGTGACTCACTCTCTTGGTGATGTTGTGTATACTGAGTTCCTGTGACTGTCACTCTCTTGGTGATGTTGTGTATACTGAGTTCCTGTGACTGTCACTCTCTTGGTGATGTTGTGTATATTGGGTTCCTGTGACGGTCACTCTCTTGGTGATGTTGTGTATATTGGGTTCCTGTGACGGTCACTCTCTTGGTGATGTTGTGTATATTGGGTTCCTGTGACGGTCACTCTCTTGGTGATGTTGTGTATATTGGGTTCCTGTGACGGTCACTCTCTTGGTGATGTTGTGTATATTGAGTTCCTGTGACTCACTCTCTTGGTGATGTTGTGTATATTGGGTTCCTGTGACGGTCACTCTCTTGGTGATGTTGTGTATATTGGGTTCCTGTGACGGTCACTCTCTTGGTGATGTTGTGTATATTGGGTTCCTGTGACGGTCACTCTCTTGGTGATGTTGTGTATACTGAGTTCCTGTGACTGTCACTCTCTTGGTGATGTTGTGTATATTGGGTTCCTGTGACGGTCACTCTCTTGGTGATGTTGTGTATATTGGGTTCCTGTGACGGTCACTCTCTTGGTGATGTTGTGTATATTGGGTTCCTGTGACGGTCACTCTCTTGGTGATGTTGTGTATATTGAGTTCCTGTGACTCACTCTCTTGGTGATGTTGTGTATATTGGGTTCCTGTGACGGTCACTCTCTTGGTGATGTTGTGTATATTGGGTTCCTGTGACGGTCACTCTCTTGGTGATGTTGTGTATATTGGGTTCCTGTGACTGTCACTCTCTTGGTGATGTTGTGTATATTGGGTTCCTGTGACGGTCACTCTCTTGGTGATGTTGTGTATATTGAGTTCCTGTGTCTGTCACTCTCTTGGTGATGTTGTGTATATTGAGTTCCTGTGACGGTCACTCTCTTGGTGATGTTGTGTATATTGAGTTCCTGTGACTGTCACTCTCTTGGTGATGTTGTGTATATTGAGTTCCTGTGACTGTCACTCTCTTGGTGATGTTGTGTATATTGAGTTCCTGTGACTGTCACTCTCTTGGTGATGTTGTGTATATTGGGTTCCTGTGACTGTCACTCCCTTGGTGATGTTGTGTATATTGGGTTCCTGTGACTGTCACTCTCTTGGTGATGTTGTGTATATTGGGTTCCTGTGACTGTCACTCTCTTGGTGATGTTGTGTATATTGAGTTCCTGTGACTGTCACTCTCTTGGTGATGTTGTGTATATTGAGTTCCTGTGACTGTCACTCTCTTGGTGATGTTGTGTATATTGAGTTCCTGTGACTGTCACTCTCTTGGTGATGTTGTGTATATTGAGTTCCTGTGACTGTCACTCTCTTGGTGATGTTGTGTATATTGGGTTCCTGTGACTGTCACTCCCTTGGTGATGTTGTGTATATTGGGTTCCTGTGACTGTCACTCTCTTGGTGATGTTGTGTATATTGGGTTCCTGTGACGGTCACTCTCTTGGTGATGTTGTGTATATTGAGTTCCTGTGTCTGTCACTCTCTTGGTGATGTTGTGTATACTGAGTTCCTGTGACTGTCACTCTCTTGGTGATGTTGTGTATATTGAGTTCCTGTGACGGTCACTCTCTTGGTGATGTTGTGTATATTGGGTTCCTGTGACGGTCACTCTCTTGGTGATGTTGTGTATATTGGGTTCCTGTGACGGTCACTCTCTTGGTGATGTTGTGTATATTGGGTTCCTGTGACGGTCACTCTCTTGGTGATGTTGTGTATATTGGGTTCCTGTGACGGTCACTCTCTTGGTGATGTTGTGTATATTGGGTTCCTGTGACGGTCACTCTCTTGGTGATGTTGTGTATATTGGGTTCCTGTGACGGTCACTCTCTTGGTGATGTTGTGTATATTGGGTTCCTGTGACGGTCACTCTCTTGGTGATGTTGTGTATATTGGGTTCCTGTGACGGTCACTCTCTTGGTGATGTTGTGTATATTGGGTTCCTGTGACGGTCACTCTCTTGGTGATGTTGTGTATATTGGGTTCCTGTGACGGTCACTCTCTTGATGATGTTGTGTATATTGGGTTCCTGTGACGGTCACTCTCTTGGTGATGTTGTGTATATTGGGTTCCTGTGACGGTCACTCTCTTGGTGATGTTGTGTATATTGGGTTCCTGTGACGGTCACTCTCTTGGTGATGTTGTGTATATTGGGTTCCTGTGACTGTCACTCTCTTGGTGATGTTGTGTATATTGGGTTCCTGTGACGGTCACTCTCTTGGTGATGTTGTGTATATTGAGTTCCTGTGACTGTCACTCTCTTGGTGATGTTGTGTATATTGAGTTCCTGTGTCTGTCACTCTCTTGGTGATGTTGTGTATACTGAGTTCCTGTGACTGTCACTCTCTTGGTGATGTTGTGTATATTGAGTTCCTGTGACTGTCACTCTCTTGGTGATGTTGTGTATAGTGGGTTCCTGTGACTGTCACTCTCTTGGTGATGTTGTGTATATTGGGTTCCTGTGACTGTCACTCTCTTGGTGATGTTGTGTATATTGGGTTCCTGTGACGGTCACTCTCTTGGTGCTGTTGTGTATATTGAGTTCCTGTGACTCACTCTGTTGGTGATGTTGTGTATATTGGGTTCCTGTGACTGTCACTCCCTTGGTGATGTTGTGTATATTGGGTTCCTGTGACTGTCATTCTCTTGGTGATGTTGTGTATATTGAGTTCCTGTGACTGTCACTCTCTTGGTGCTGTTGTGTATATTGGGTTCCTGTAACTGTCACTCTCTTGGTGATGTTGTGTATATTGGGTTCCTGTGACGGTCACTGTCTTGGTGAATGATGTAGGTAGATATTGTGCAATGGGTTGTACCGGTTCTGTGTAGTTTACCTAGATGTTGAGTCACTGTTGGGTATCGGCTGTTGGAAGGGGCCCCCAAAAGTGGTCCCTGGACCACCAATTTTCCAATCCATACATTGTGACCCCATTTGTAGAAGGAAGAAGGACTCTATGGAGAGTCACCCCACGTGGGTGGACGACACCAGAATCGACGCTGACGACATCGTGGAGAAGATTATGCAGAGTCAGGACTTCACGGATGTCAGCAACAATGAAGGTAAAGGAAGGAACACAACGGGCCGTACTGGGGTACCACCCACCCGCCTGTGGGAGGGGGAGAGATACACAGGGAGGTGTGCACACTACTCCACAAACTCCTGCTGCTTTCTGGGCTGGTTGTAGTCCTGCACTATGTATGTATGTGTGTGTATGTATGTCTGTGTATGTATATGTATGTATGTATGTATGTATGTATGTATGTATGTATGTGTGTGTGTGTATGTATATGTATGTATGTATGTATGTATGTGTGTGTGTGTATGTATGTGTATGTATGTATGTATGTATGTGTGTGTGTGTATGTATGTATGTGTATGTATATGTATGTATGTATGTATGTGTGTGTGTGTATGTATGTCTTTATTTGTATAGCGCCATTAATGTACACAGTGCTTCACAGCAGTAATAGTTACAATCATATAAATAATAAGATAAAAATAACACAAAGGGAAGAAGCGCTTCAGACATAAGTGGCATTTAGGAAAAGGAGCCCCTGCTCCGAAGAGCTTACAATCTAATTGTACTCAGGAAAGCAGGTCACAGTGCGCTTAAGGGTAGGAGTCCAAATTGGGACTGGACCAAAGTCTGCTCCATTCTATTACTGTTTGGGCCGCACAGATTGTGGGTGGGGACATGTAAATGAGCGCGCTGGGACGCTTCTAACTTGCGTCTAATTAAAGTGGATTCATTCAGAATGCTGCATAAGCAGGGGGGGAGTCTCGTGCTCTCTCTCTCTCCTGTCTCGTGCTCTCTCTGTCTCCTGTCTCGTGCTCTCTCTCTCCTATCTCGTGCTCTCTCTCTCTCTCCTGTCTCGTGCTCTCTCTCTCCTGTCTCGTGCTCTCTCTCTCCTGTCTCGTGCTCTCTCTCTCCTGTCTCGTGCTCTCTCTCTCCTGTCTCGTGCTCTCTCTCTACTGTCTCGTGCTCTCTCTCTCTACTTTCTCGTGCTCTGTCTCTCTCCTGTCTCGTGCTCTCTCTCTCTCTCCTGTCTCGTGCTCTCTCCTGTCTCGTGCTCTCTCTCCTGTCTCGTGCTCTCTCTCTCTCCTGTCTCGTGCTCGCTCTCTCCTGTCTCGTGCTCTCTCTCTCTCCTGTCTCGTGCTCTCTCTCTCTCCTGTCTCGTGCTCTCTCTCTCCTGTCTCGTGCTCTCTCTCTCTCCTGTCTCGTGCTCTCTCTCTCTCCTGTCTCGTGCTCTCTCCTGTCTCGTGCTCTCTCTCTCTCCTGTCTCGTGCTCTCTCTCTCTCCTGTCTCGTGCTCTCTCTCTCCTGTCTCGTGCTCTCTCTCTCCTGTCTCGTGCTCTCTCTCTCTCCTGTCTCGTGCTCTCTCTCTCTCCTGTCTCGTGCTCTCTCTCTCTCCTGTCTCGTGCTCTCTCTCTCTCCTGTCTCGTGCTCTCTCTCTCTACTGTCTCGTGCGCTCTCTCTCTACTGTCTCGTGCGCTCTCTCTCTACTGTCTCGTGCTCTCTCTCTCTACTGTCTCGTGCTCTCTCTCCTGTCTCGTGCTCTCTCTCTCTCTCCTGTCTCGTGCTCTCTCTCTCTCTCCTGTCTCGTGCTCTCTCTCTCTCTCCTGTCTCGTGCTCTCTCTCCTGTCTCGTGCTCTCTCTCTCTCTCTCCTGTCTCGTGCTCTCTCTCTCTCCTGTCTCGTGCTCTCTCTCTCTCCTGTCTCGTGCTCTCTCTCTCTCTCCTGTCTCGTGCTCTCTCTCTCCTGTCTCGTGCTCTCTCTCTCTCCTGTCTCGTGCCCTCTCTCGCCTGTCTCGTGCTCTCTCTCTCTCCTGTCTCGTGCTCTCTCTCCTGTCTCGTGCTCTCTCTCTCCTGTCTCGTGCTCTCTCTCTCCTGTCTCGTGCTCTCTCTCTCCTGTCTCGTGCTCTCTCTCCTGTCTCGTGCTCTCGCTCCTGTCTCGTGCTCTCTCTCTCCTGTCTCGTGCTCTCGCTCCTGTCTCGTGCTCTCGCTCCTGTCTCGTGCTCTCGCTCTCGTCTCGTGCTCTCTCTCTCGTCTCGTGCTCTCTCTCTCCTGTCTCGTGCTCTCTCTCCTGTCTCGTGCTCTCTCTCTCTCCTGTCTCGTGCGCTCTCTCTACTGTCTCGTGCGCTCTCTCTCTACTGTCTCGTGCTCTCTCTCTCTACTGTCTCGTGCTCTCTCTCCTGTCTCGTGCTCTCTCTCTCTCTCCTGTCTCGTGCTCTCTCCTGTCTCGTGCTCTCTCTCTCTCCTGTCTCGTGCTCTCTCTCTCTCCTGTCTCATGCTCTCTCTCTCTACTGTCTCGTGCGCTCTCTCTCTACTGTCTCGTGCGCTCTCTCTCTACTGTCTCGTGCTCTCTCTCTCTACTGTCTCGTGCTCTCTCTCCTGTCTCGTGCTCTCTCTCTCTCTCCTGTCTCGTGCTCTCTCTCTCTCTCCTGTCTCGTGCTCTCTCTCTCTCTCCTGTCTCGTGCTCTCTCTCTCTCTCCTGTCTCGTGCTCTCTCTCCTGTCTCGTGCTCTCTCTCTCTCTCTCCTGTCTCGTGCTCTCTCTCTCTCTCCTGTCTCGTGCTCTCTCTCTCTCCTGTCTCGTGCTCTCTCTCTCTCTCTCCTGTCTCGTGCTCTCTCTCTCCTGTCTCGTGCTCTCTCTCTCTCCTGTCTCGTGCCCTCTCTCGCCTGTCTCGTGCTCTCTCTCTCTCCTGTCTCGTGCTCTCTCTCCTGTCTCGTGCTCTCTCTCCTGTCTCGTGCCCTCTCTCTCCTGTCTCGTGCTCTCTCTCTCCTGTCTCGTGCTCTCTCTCTCCTGTCTCGTGCTCTCTCTCTCCTGTCTCGTGCTCTCTCTCCTGTCTCGTGCTCTCTCTCTCCTGTCTCGTGCTCTCTCTCTCCTGTCTCGTGCTCTCGCTCCTGTCTCGTGCTCTCGCTCCTGTCTCGTGCTCTCGCTCCTGTCTCGTGCTCTCGCTCTCGTCTCGTGCTCTCTCTCTCGTCTCGTGCTCTCTCTCTCCTGTCTCGTGCTCTCTCTCCTGTCTCGTGCTCTCTCTCTCTCCTGTCTCGTGCTCTCTCTCTACTGTCTCGTGCGCTCTCTCTCTACTGTCTCGTGCTCTCTCTCTCTCCTGTCTCGTGCTCTCTCTCTCCTGTCTCGTGCTCTCTCTCTCCTGTCTCGTGCTCTCTCTCTCTCCTGTCTCGTGCTCTCTCTCTCTCCTGTCTCGTGCTCTCTCTCTCTCCTGTCTCGTGCTCTCTCTCTCTCCTGTCTCGTGCTCTCTCTCTCTACTGTCTCGTGCGCTCTCTCTCTACTGTCTCGTGCGCTCTCTCTCTACTGTCTCGTGCTCTCTCTCTCTACTGTCTCGTGCTCTCTCTCCTGTCTCGTGCTCTCTCTCTCTCTCCTGTCTCGTGCTCTCTCTCTCTCTCCTGTCTCGTGCTCTCTCTCTCTCTCCTGTCTCGTGCTCTCTCTCTCTCTCCTGTCTCGTGCTCTCTCTCCTGTCTCGTGCTCTCTCTCTCTCTCTCCTGTCTCGTGCTCTCTCTCCTGTCTCGTGCTCTCTCTCTCTCCTGTCTCGTGCTCTCTCTCTCTCTCCTGTCTCGTGCTCTCTCTCTCTCTCCTGTCTCGTGCTCTCTCTCTCTCCTGTCTCGTGCCCTCTCTCGCCTGTCTCGTGCTCTCTCTCTCCTGTCTCGTGCTCTCTCTCCTGTCTCGTGCTCTCTCTCCTGTCTCGTGCCCTCTCTCTCCTGTCTCGTGCTCTCTCTCTCCTGTCTCGTGCTCTCTCTCTCCTGTCTCGTGCTCTCTCTCTCCTGTCTCGTGCTCTCTCTCCTGTCTCGTGCTCTCTCTCTCCTGTCTCGTGCTCTCTCTCTCCTGTCTCGTGCTCTCTCTCTCCTGTCTCGTGCTCTCGCTCCTGTCTCGTGCTCTCGCTCCTGTCTCGTGCTCTCGCTCCTGTCTCGTGCTCTCGCTCTCGTCTCGTGCTCTCTCTCTCGTCTCGTGCTCTCTCTCTCCTGTCTCGTGCTCTCTCTCCTGTCTCGTGCTCTCTCTCTCTCCTGTCTCGTGCTCTCTCTCTCTACTGTCTCGTGCGCTCTCTCTCTACTGTCTCGTGCTCTCTCTCTCTACTGTCTCGTGCTCTCTCTCCTGTCTCGTGCTCTCTCTCTCTCTCCTGTCTCGTGCTCTCTCTCTCTCTCCTGTCTCGTGCTCTCTCTCTCTCTCCTGTCTCGTGCTCTCTCTCCTGTCTCGTGCTCTCTCTCTCTCTCTCCTGTCTCGTGCTCTCTCTCTCTCTCCTGTCTCGTGCTCTCTCTCTCTCTCCTGTCTCGTGCTCTCTCTCTCTCCTGTCTCGTGCTCTCTCTCTCTCTCCTGTCTCGTGCTCTCTCTCTCCTGTCTCGTGCTCTCTCTCTCTCCTGTCTCGTGCTCTCTCTCTCCTGTCTCGTGCTCTCTCTCTCTCCTGTCTCGTGCTCTCTCTCCTGTCTCGTGCCCTCTCTCTCCTGTCTCGTGCTCTCTCTCTCCTGTCTCGTGCTCTCTCTCTCCTGTCTCGTGCTCTCTCTCTCCTGTCTCGTGCTCTCTCTCCTGTCTCGTGCTCTCTCTCTCCTGTCTCGTGCTCTCTCTCTCCTGTCTCGTGCTCTCTCTCTCCTGTCTCGTGCTCTCGCTCCTGTCTCGTGCTCTCGCTCCTGTCTCGTGCTCTCTCTCTCGTCTCGTGCTCTCTCTCTCGTCTCGTGCTCTCTCTCTCCTGTCTCGTGCTCTCTCTCCTGTCTCGTGCTCTCTCTCTCTCCTGTCTCATGCTCTCTCTCTCTCCTGTCTCGTGCTCTCTCTCTCTCCTGTCTCGTGCTCTCTCTCTCTCCTGTCTCGTGCTCTCTCTCTCTCCTGTCTCGTGCTCTCTCTCTCTCCTGTCTCGTGCTCTCTCTCTCTCCTGTCTCGTGCTCTCTCTCTCTCCTGTCTCGTGCTCTCTCTCCTGTCTCGTGCTCTCTCTCTCTCCTGTCTCGTGCTCTCTCTCTCTCCTGTCTCGTGCTCTCTCTCCTGTCTCGTGCTCTCTCTCCTGTCTCGTGCTCTCTCTCTCTCTCTCCTGTCTCGTGCTCTCTCTCTCTCTCCTGTCTCGTGCTCTCTCTCTCTCTCCTGTCTCGTGCTCTCTCTCTCTCCTGTCTCGTGCCCTCTCTCGCCTGTCTCGTGCTCTCTCTCTCTCCTGTCTCGTGCTCTCTCTCCTGTCTCGTGCTCTCTCTCTCTCCTGTCTCGTGCTCTCTCTCTCTCCTGTCTCGTGCTCTCTCTCTCTCCTGTCTCGTGCTCTCTCTCTCTCCTGTCTCGTGCTCTCTCTCTCTCCTGTCTCGTGCTCTCTCTGTCTCCTGTCTCGTGCTCTCTCTGTCTCCTGTCTCGTGCTCTCTCCTGTCTCGCTCTCTCTCTCTCCTGTCTCGCGCTCTCTCGCTCTCTCCTGTCTCGCGCTCTCTCGCTCTCTCCTGTCTCGCGCTCTCTCGCTCTCTCCTGTCTCGCGCTCTCTCCTATCCCGCGCTCTCTCCTGTCTCGCGTTCTCTCGCTCTCTCCTATCTCGCACTCTCTCTCCTGTCTCCTGGCTCTCGCTCTCTCCTGTCTCTCCCCTCTCTCCTGTCTCTCTCTCTCTGTCTCTCTCTTGTCTCCTGGCTCTCGCTCTCTCCTGTCTCTCCCCTCTCTCCTGTCTCTCTCTCTCTCTCTCCTGTCTCTCTCTCTCTGTCTCTCTCCTGTCTCTCCCCTGTCTCTCCCCCTCTGGTATTATGTAATCAGGGCAGAGCTTCCTCTGGCTGACCCGGCATATCCCCTCTCTCTCCTGTAGCACGCTCTCTCCTGCCTCTCCTGTCTCTCCCCCTCTCTCCTGTCCCGAGCTTCTTCTGCCTGACCCGGCATATCCCCTCTCTCTCCTGTCCCGCGCTCTCTCCTGTCTCTCCTGCTGTCTCTCCTGGCTCTCTCTCTCCTGTCTCTCCCCCTCTCTCCTGTCCCGAGCTTCCTCTGGCTGACCCGGCATATCCCCTCTCTCTCCAGATAGTAACCTAAGGCTGTTTGTCAGCAGAGATGGCTCAACCACCCTGAGTGGGATCCAGCTGGGCAACAGGTAACTACAGCAGTATACAAGTCTCCATGCCCCCTGCTGGTCAACAGCAATGCTGCACAGTCAGTAATACCCACCGCCTTTCACTCACATGTTCCGTGTTTCCCTGCCTTCCGACATACACACAGCGCATAATAACAGCTGGCAGCACCTGATCCGTGCTTTACAGTTACACGCCAGAGGCATGTATGCAGACCTCCCCGGGCAGCGTGTTTCCCTGCCTTCCGACATACACACAGCGCATAATAACAGCTGGCAGCACCTGATCCGTGCTTTACAGTTACACGCCAGAGGCATGTATGCAGACCTCCCCGGGCAGCGTGTTTCTGAAACTGCTGTCTTCTTCCAAAGAAAATGTTATTTAGTAGGATGTATTACCTATTATTATATATTATTGTCTGGATGACAGGGGTTTTCCCACGATCACACACACACACACGATCACACACACACACACGAAGACACACACACACACACGAAGACACACACACACACACGAAGACACACACACGAAGACACACACACACACACACCATCAAGTGTCTGTGGTGGGGATTGAACTCGCAACGTTGTGTATTCAGCATTCACGAGGCTGCAGCTTGGGGCAGCAAATAGTAGTTCCCCTACTAGAGCGTATTGAAGCTGCGACCTGTTGATGACAGCTACATGTACATGCATGACCTGCTCTCTCTCTCCCTCTCGCCCCCTCAGGGTCTCTTCCGGAGTGTTTGAACCTGTGTTGATTGAAATCCACTAAAGAGACCACAGAACCAGTCACCACTATCCGGCTCCAAGCCGGACTTCGCCAGGCCGCTCCGCGTGGCTACTAGCAAAGCTGGGACCTCTTCACACGTGAGGGGGCATTATGTATGTCCTAGGGCTGAAAGCCCCATCAATCTTCCTCCCTCCCGCCCCATCCTGCGGTGTTCCTGCAGAGCACTCTGGGTGACAGTGACCGTGTCTGCTTCTAATCACGGTGACTCTAAGCAGGCATCTGCAGAGAGAGCCCTGACTCCCGGTGCTCTGCATCCCAGGCCCTGCTCACTGCTCCTCACCCCTGTCTGCTTTCCAGCCCCCCCTTCCCTCTGCAGGGGGGGGGGGGGGCGCACTGGCTTGGTCCTTACAGTATGCATTTGACATCTGACCTTTGTCCTGTCTGCCTGTCCCTTTTAAAGCAGGGGTGTGCAACTTCAGTCCTCAAGGGCCACGAACAGGTCAGGTTTTTAAGATGTCCCTTGCTTCAGCATGGGTGGCTCGATCAGTCCCTGCTTCAGCACTGGTGGCTCAGTCTTTGTGCTGAAGCAGGGATATCCTGAAAACCTGACCTGTTGGTGTCCCTTAGAGGACTGGACTTGCCCACCCCTGCCTATAAACCCTTCAGTGCCAGTGGGAGCAGGAACAGGGGGGCACTGTGTGCCCCATTGGGTGGCAGTCCCCGGTGACTCCTTCAGCCTATTATGCACAAGCAGACCTGAGTGAGGCGTGAGACACAATGTGAGACCTGAGTGAGGCATGAGAGACAATGGCGGCAAAGCGCGCGGGGGTCTCGCCAGGACGCTGAGAGGGAAAGATCAGTCACTTCAGCAATGAGTACTTCCAGCAGGCAGCGGTCCCGTCAGCCTCTCTGCCACCTTCATCTTTGTTATTAACCACTTCGCTGCAAGCAAGGGGTTAACTGGATGTTCCTGCACCCCCTTACTACACGGTACCTCTCCTTTCCCCAACATGACTTTCTCCCGGGTCCTTCTCTACACCCCGAACAAGAGGAAGAAGTCAGTGCAGAACAGAGGCTAGTCCCTATAACAGGCCGTATTACACAGCTGGACTGGTAAGGCAATTCGGCACCCTCAGGCAGGGTCCGTGTCCTGCAGCTGGACTGCAGACACCCTCAGGCAGGGTCCGTGTCCTGCAGCTGGACTGCAGACACCCTTCGGCAGGGTCATGTCATGCAGCTGGACTGTATATACCCTTTGTGAACTCCTCAGGCAGGAGTAATGTGACACAGCTGAGCTGTGGAGATCCTTTAGGGAGCAAGCGTATAAAACAGCTGGACTGTAAAGATGGTATAGGGAACCTCAACTCGGGCCACAGCTGGGCAGTGAGCCCCATATTATGGACCTCCCAAGTCTCCGGTCAGATCAGGGGGTCCCCATTCTGTACTGGAATCTTTCTCCGATACATTCCACTCAAATGCTGACCTAAGAGATGGGCGTGGTCGGGGTTCAGCTGTGCGGGTCACAGTTCCCGTCTCTCGTGGGTCAGTCCCTTTTCCGGACCCACTGACCATTCACACTGTCGCATGGTGAAGACTGCACAGTTTATTTCAAAGAGCCAGCAGGCTGGCGTTTCCTTTCATTCCTGTGTCTGTTCTCTTCGCTTTATTATCAATGTGAAACCTTTCCTTTACCAGGCGCCAGACACGCCTTCCGCACGGCGGTCTGGCGCTTCAACGCTTCGTTTCTGTCCTCTTCCTAACCCTTTCACTGCCAAAAGAACTGCAAGGCTCTCGGTGTCTACTGCAGTAAACCCTTTCAGTGCTGGAGGGGAACAGAGCCTTTCCTTACTGGCCCTGAAGGGTTTGTAGATGGTTCATAAGGCGCACAGGGGGCGGCGGCCTGAGATAACCCCGCTGCCCGTCACATCTCCGCTTTGTTGGAGTCGCCCGTTTTCACGATCTGCTCGATCACTGATGGTTTTTTTTTTAATTTTTTGTTTTCTTGTTATATAACTGAAAAGGGAGCGGAAGCCAACAGCCGTCCGTACCGAAGCCGACAGCCGTCCGTGCCGAAGCCGACAGCCGTCCGTACGGTCCCTTCCGCCTGAAGACCACTTGTACATTCAGGACACTTTGATGATGGGTGGGCGTGGTGCAGGGAGATTCCCAGAGCAAACCTGCTTATTATTTTGTTAAGGCTCTAGGGCAGGCGGCGGCCAACTCCAGTCCTCAAAGGCTACCAGCAGGTCAGGTTTTCAGGATATCCCTGCTTCAGCACAGGTGGCTCAGTCTAAGATTGAGCCACCTGTGCTGAAGCAAAGACTGAGCCAGCTGTGCTGAAGCTGGGACTGATTAAGCCACCTGTGCTGAAGCAGGGATATCCTGAAAACCTGACCTGTTGGTGGCCCTTGAGGTTTGGAGTTGCCTGCCCCTGGTCTAGATGTTTGTGTTTTTTTTTGTATTTTTCCTCTTAACTGCAATTACGGCTTTAAATGAGTTCTAATGAAGCACAGCACTTAAAGAGTTAACATAAACACCACTTACGCAGCCATTTTTGGGGGGCCCGTTGCTTTTCTCTGTTTGGAAGACGAGTGGTTCTCACTCCGGTCACGCACGGGATTATGTGCTGCAAAGCACAAAGAATTAGGCAAACTTTCCGGCGTTCAAAATAGCGTCTCGCCCTACCAACGAAACTAATGCTGCTGGGGGTCCCGCAACACCCACTTCAGCAGCAAACCTTTCCAGTGCCTGACCGGCTCTTCCCACACCCCTCGCACTGCGAGCACCCGTGGGACGGGGGATACGTGAAGGGCTATATAATAACACGCTCACTATGTCTAGAACCTTCCACTGTAACCCCTTCCCTGCCAGGGGGGCAAAGCAAACCTCCCACTGCCCTACCGAGCCGGGACACCTTCGTAGTTGTGCTCTTCCGGTGCCAGAGCCCACGGAGGCGGGAAGCCACAGCCTGAACCACACACACTGGCTGCTGGTCAGTTCTCCAAACAGACGTAACTATGGGTGGTCAGTTTGTGGTCATCTCATTTGATACCGCAGCTGTCCAGTTTTTAGAAGCCAACTCTCTAGCATGAACGGTGGCTTTACACAGCCAAGGAGGAGGGAAAAGGGCACATCGTGGCACCCCGAGCCGTTTGTGTATGGTAGAAATGGTCACTACAAGGGTCAAATGTCCAGTTTTGCGGCCTGAGGGGTCCTGCCCCCTGGCTGCAAGGGGTTAACCAAGGACGAGGGAGATTGGTGGCCAGTGGCAGAATCTGCTTGTGGATCGTTATTAGAAGCAAAGGGGAAATGGCTCTTAAGCCGAGCACACGACAGGCGCCACGCCCATCACTCCAGCGTTATTCTGTGGTATAAAACGTGGCTTTACGTGTATGTAATACAGCTATTCTCAGGGATCCACAGCCAGGCCGTGATTTTGGGATTAACCAAACACTATTCCATTCTTGTACAATGTAATGTATCCGAGTCTCCCAGCCCCAAAACGGGGTCCCGGGGCACCCCAGAAAAACAACGGCATTGGACCCTCGACCCGCTTTGCAGCTGGAACACAACCGCCCCCCAAGCATACAGTACTACCCAATTCTAATTTGGTTCTTTCAAAATGTCTGATACGCTGACCGGTAACACCTGTATTTATGATATTAAGTAAGGGGTGGGCAACTCCAGTCCTTTTGGGCCACCAACAGGCCGGGTGTTAGGAATATCCCTGCTTCAGCACAGGGGGTGCAGTCGAAGAATGTGCTGCAGCAGGGATATCCTTAATACCTGGCCTGTTGGTGGCCGTACAGGACTGGATTTGCCCACCCCTGTATTTAGTACTGCTATTAAAATATGTTTAACGTAACGCACAAAAACACAAAGACTTTGGGGGGTTCTGTGTATGAAGTTCAAAGGAACGCCTGAAAAATCACAGGCAGGAAACCATCCAAAAGGCAATGAGAAGCGGCTGGGAGGATCCTGGGAAATAAACGCAGAGACCCAGTCCCATCACTTACTCAAAATAGCGAGGAGAAAATATATTAACGCGTGAAAATATCACAACGTACATAAGCAAAAGGAAACAAGCAGGTGTCCCTTTCCTTTGGTTTAGTGACGCATATATTGATCGTTTCAGAAGCTATTAATGAGGCAATCCAAGCCGCTTAAAAGTCTTTTTTGTGTGTTAATATACGCAGCCTTTGATTATGTTTATTGAAAACTAATTAACTAAGCTGACGATCGATTGGTTCTCTGCGATCGATCAGCAAAATCCTGTTTCCCAGGGTTTGCTGAATGGCTGCCTTTCAGTGTCAATCAATCCGTCAGTGAGTGTAACTCAGCAGCTACAATGTATTCTTATATTATTAAGGTAACATTATCTATTGTTACAGTTTGCAGCTCAAACTGCTGGGAATACTGACAACAAATGATCACAAATAGGACAGTGTTCCAAAATGAAATTTCAAAAAATGACGTGGATTTCTGCTTTTAATATGACAAAATGTATTTCATTAGCAGAATTACAACCCCCAGCGGGACATGTTTAAGGCGATGTACGCAGAAATTCAGATTAAGCGAAGCACCGGTGTCCAAAGTGCAATTGTGTTGGTTATTCCTAAATTCAGATGTGCCTGGGACTCCCGCGGGATGGATGTGGGAACCACTAGTTTTAATAGTTTTTTCTGTCTAAACCGAAATGTAAAAAAAAAAAAATGACCAATAAGAAATTCCAATAAAAGTGTTTCTATTGAAATGATTAAAGTATATACAGAGAGATATATAGAGAAAATAAAGGCTATTTTTTGCAGAGGGAAAGTGACTGACGCGGCACATACTGTACACACCACGTCTGCGGCAGTGTGAAGAGAAGCCGCGTGCGGCTGTCGTACCGCAAACGTGTGTCTGCACTCTATTTGTGTGAGAAGCTCGTAGGGCACGGGGTGGCAAACCCCTGTCCCCAAGGGCCACCAACAGGTCAGGTGTTATCCCTGCTTCGTAGACTGAGCCACCTGTGCTGAAGCAGGGATATCCTGAAATGCTGGTGGCCCTTGAGGACTGTAGTTGTCCGCCCCGGTCGTGGAAAGGAAACCTGTTCACCGTTTCTACGTCTCGCCTGTCGGATTGTCACATTGTAATTTGCGCCTCTTGATTCCGACTGTGCCCGTTTGATCGGAAATCTGTAGCATCGGGGAGAGGTTTGGGCAAAATAAAAGTTTTTTTTTTCTTTCGGAAATGCCGCTGTGGTCTGTTCTTTACACGTGCTGTAGGGCGAGCCACCGCTTTAGCCACGCTTATTCCCTATAGATTTCAGTGCCCTCGCCCATACGATGGATAAAGTCTCTTGCAAGTGATCACCTTACAATGCACCTCCACATAATCACAGTGAGAGAGACCTGCGAGCAAACTGCTCCATACTCCCCCAAAAAAGCACTTTTCTGGAGATTTGTCAAAACTAATCAAGTGAACCCCAACACATGGGTATGAATTAGATGGTTAGCAGCTTGGGGGTGTCTTCAAAGGGGAGGGTTGTCATGGAAACGTTACAAATGTACAAACAAATATTTTTAAATACTTTTTTCTGTCCTTTTTTTATTGGGGCAATCCAAGCAGCTTAAAAAAAAAAGTGTGTTAATATACGCAGCCTTTTATTTACCTTTATTGAAAAACTAATTACCTAAGCTGCCGATTTGATTGGTTCTCCCGTGATCGCTCAGCAAAGATCCTGCTTCCCAGGGTTCACTAAATGGCCGCCTTTCAGTTTCAAATCAATCCTTCAGGCAGTGTAACTCAGCAGCTATAATGTATGCTTATATTACTATGGTAACATTATCTACTGTTACAGTTTGCAGCTCAAACTGCTGGGAACATTGGCAACAAATTATCACAAACAGGAAAGGTGAGAGGTGGGCTAAAGCCTAAAAATAAATAAATTATAGAATATATATATATATATATATATATATATATATATATATATATAAAAGCTATCACGTTTTTCTGCTTGAATGTAAAGTTGTATTATTATTATCACCCCATGCTTGGAGTTGGGATTGTCCTAAAACCTGAAACACCCGATTTATTAAAAATTCACCATGAAACAATTGGATCTTTTCTTTCAAATACCTGCTCCTGTTTTTCCGGCAGCACATTGCTCTGCGTTTGCTTCCGTACTGTCAGCCCCACGCCGAAAAACTTGCAGAGCCAAAAATGTGCTTTTTGTTGTTGTTTTTTCCCCCTCTAATATAAACTGCTTTATTCCTATTCCAAGACAGCACCTTAAAGGTGAATGTAAAAAAAAAAAAAAGACACATTTTAATGTAAAATTATTAGAAATCATGCAAACAAAAGACAAAAAGCCCCAGTGCTGCACCTAACGACATTATATAGTTACATACTTATCTGTTTATCTTCTCATAAGCCGCCGTCATTTAGTTAAATGCTTTGGCCAAAGTATTTTAATCCTACAGCCACGGTGCGACCCGTCTGTAGGTCCGCGTCGGCCCCTGCAAAACGCTCTCCTAACCTCTAAGGGAGGGAGAGGGGTCTTTAATAGACAGGCCATTCACAGGCGCTCGGCAAGAACTGCCATTAAAAAGGTGGGCTGGGCGAGCTTGGAAACAGGGAGGTCGGGTCACTAACCTTTATTACCTAGGACGGGTCACTAACCTCTGTGTTACCATAGCAACTGAAATTTACAAACACACAGCCCTGTAAGCTCAGGATTTGGGTCCTGAGCTTACACGAGCGGTGTGCGTTTGTTAAAATCAAGTAAACTGTATATATATATACATAATATATACATAACATATACATAATACAAGTGCAATAAGAATTGTGTGTGTGTGTAGGAAACGAAGACGAATGGTGACGCACAGCCGGGAAGGACGCCACGGGGGCAGGCAAGTGTAGTTTGAAAAATATATTTATTGGCACATAGAGTGGATAAAAGACACTAACGCGTTTCGCGCCCGATGGCGCTTTGTCAAAGATACAGATTCCCGAAGAGAAACACTTCCTAATAACACGAGACTGGGCGCTCCCCTCGCGACCCATTTGCCGGCGCCTGTTCCCGCGTTCTGCAGAACCGGGTCGCGACGCAGATTTCTGCCTTCATGTCGAGCCCGAAATGTCACTCTAGATTTTGTTCCCAAATACCCGAGAACCATTTATTTCCATATTATCGTTCCTTCAGTGTGTCGCAGCACATACAGCGCCAGCTCAAACCGCAAGAAGACAAAAAACAACCACATTTATTTATTCCTCATCAAACCTTCAAAAATGGATGACTTTTTCTTAAATGTCCTCTTTAAAGTCTTACTTATCCGATCTCAGGGTACAAAAAAGTGCATTTATACCATGTCCCTCTTGCCTTGGCTCTTATGTCAGGCCGGTAAGTAAAATATCTACCAAAACCATCACCCTGTCATTTCTGAGGGACGCGGCCTCTTACATCAAGTTAAATCGCACCCGCAGACCCACGCAGGTGAGTGTGCTTTACCTGCACACCTGGGACTGGCTGTTTGCAGCTGCATGTTGTGCTCTTTAACTTACTGATATGTCCACGTGTTGTTAGCAACAGGAGTGATGAAACCACACACCTACAACACACCTGGACCCCGGGGGGAGCGTTCCAAAACAGCGCACAGCGCCAAGCATCCATTCCACACTTCTTATCCCCGTCACCGCTCGGTACAGCCCAGGGGAACCTGATGGCATAGGGTTGTGATGCATTGCCATCCCGTTTGGCACCACAGTGGTTACGTCAACTCAATGTTAATCTCTTAATGCAGTGCTGTGCTCAAATGCACGGAGTGTCATACTAACCAAGCAGTGCTACTCCATACGGCACCTTCCCGCAGGGATCAGTAACTATGACCCTATATCATCATCATCATCATCATCATCATCATCGTTTATTATTTAAGTAAATGCCGCCTCCACTTAAAGGGGCAGCGCAATACTTTACAGTCCTTTGAGAACAACTACAATTAAATACAATCATTTTGTTACACAAGAGACAGACAGGAAAAGCCAGAGTTAAAATTAATATTATAACATGGTTGCATTCAATGAACAAAGGAGATTGATATATATATATATATATATATATATATATATATATCAATCAATCAATCAATCAATCAATCAATCAGTTTACAGACAATTTGAGTTAGGGGTATGATTATGGGCATAAGTAACATTTAGAGACAGGATTAAAATGGTGTTTCCAGTCCATTCTAGTGTCTTCCAGCATTGAGGGTGATTTATCGGGTAATAAATTACCCTGACTGGGTTGGCTCTTCTCTGGACTGTGGTGTGGCTCATTTTCCACCTCACCGTCCCGAACGTTATCTCTGCGATGTAAATACTGCTCCGTTTATTTGTATGAGCGGAAAAAGCTTCCCCGGGAATCCACGTTTACAAATGGCAGCCCGCACTCTTCCCGCGCTCTCTCTGCCTGGAAAACATGGCGCAGACCTGGAACCAGATGCGAGGCTCGGGAGCGAGCTGCATTCCCTCTGACGTGCGTATGGAGCGAAGAGAGCAGGTACCTGGGGACGAGGGGTGAGGGGTGAGCTATGGCCTGGGCTGGCAAACTATTGTAAAAACTACAGCACCCCTTAAATATATACCGTCACTTTATGGCACCCCGGCTACTTGCCTTATGGATGCACGGATCATATTGCCTTGGTATGGTTTATATTTGGTTGTTTTTATAGTAAACGAAGCGCTTTCTACATTCTATATAACAGCCGTTATTACACCCTGCTAGAAAATATTTATCCCGCAAACCCCTCATGGATTAATCTTATCGCCAACCCATCAGCCTATCGCTAACAAAACTGTGAGTCCGATCCCAGGCAGTATAGTGTCCTGAGCTTGTGGGGGGCAGACACGCTTAATAAGGCCCCAAACTGCCCCTCAGTGTGTGCGGGCAGCATGGGGGGTACAGCTGTCACTGCGGGAGCTTCCAAAGTCACCCCCCACAATGCCTTGCTGCTGTGGATGCAAAGCATTGTGGGGAGCGACTTTGGAGGCCCCTGCTGTAAGTGACGCTATACCCGCCACGCTAAGGTGCAGTTAGTGACCTATGTGCGCAGTCCCCACACGGGCTCAGGACCCCGCTATACTGCCTGCGATCCGCCATTACAGATTTGTTTGAGCACACCCCTCACGTGCACCCCCTGTTGGGAATGACTGATTAAAACATTGCAATATAACCTGTCATAACACCTCTTCATTATGAAATGAAAACAGACGGCAAAACTAAAACTATTGGACCTTGAAGAGCGAAGTATTTATTATCAAACGTTCCTCGTTATCTCCTGTACAATCTCTGGGCTCCACAGGTTCTAAACTACTGAGCTCGGTCAGCGTGCAGGGGCGTGCGGGGAGGGGACGGCTGCAGTGTGTGGGGACACTGTGCACTGACTCCCATGCAGTGTGTGGGGACACTGTGCACTGACTCCCATGCAGTGTGTGGGGACACTGTGCACTGACTCCCATGCAGTATGTGGGGACACTGTGCACTGACTCCCATGCAGTATGTGGGGACACTGTGCACTGACTCCCATGCAGTATGTGGGGACACTGTGCACTGACTCCCATGCAGTATGTGGGGACACTGTGCACTGACTCCCATGCAGTATGTGGGGACACTGTGCACTGACTCCCATGCAGTATGTGGGGACACTGTGCACTGACTCCCATGCAGTATGTGGGGACACTGTGCACTGACTCCCATGCAGTATGTGGGGACACTGTGCACTGACTCCCATGCAGTATGTGGGGACACTGTGCACTGACTCCCATGCAGTATGTGGGGACACTGTGCACTGACTCCCATGCAGTATGTGGGGACACTGTGCACTGACTCCCATGCAGAATGGGGGGACACTGTGCACTGACTCCCATGCAGTGTGTGGGACACTGTGCACTGACTTCCATGCAGTGTGTGGGGACACTGTGCACTGACTCCCATGCAGTATGTGGGGACACTGTGCACTGGCTCCCATGCAGTATGTGGGGACACTGTGCACTGACTCCCATGCAGTGTGTGGGGACACTGTGCACTGACTCCCATGCAGTCTGTGGGGACACTGTGCACTGACTCCCATGCAGTATGTGGGGACACTGTGCACTGACTCCCATGCAGAATGGGGGGACACTGTGCACTGACTCCCATGCAGTGTGTGGGGACACTGTGCACTGACTTCCATGCAGTGTGTGGGGACACTGTGCACTGACTCCCATGCAGAATGGGGGGACACTGTGCACTGACTCCCATGCAGAATGGGGGGGACACTGTGCACTGACTCCCATGAAGAATGGGGAGACACTGTGCACTGACTTCCATGCAGTATGTGGGGACGCTGTGCACTGACTCCCATGCAGTATGTGGGGACACTGTGCACTGACTCCCATGCAGTGTGTGGGGACACTGTGCCCTGACTCCCATGCAGTGTGTGGGGACACTATGCCCTGACTCCCATGCAGTATGTGGGGACGCTGTGCACTGACTCCCATGCAGTATGTGGGGACGCTGTGCACTGACTCCCATGCAGTATGTGTGGACGCTGTGCACTGACTCCCATGCAGTATGTGGGGACGCTGTGCACTGACTCCCATGCAGTATGTGGGGACGCTCTGCCCTGACTCCCATGCAGTGTGTGAGGAGGCTGTGCACTGACTCCCATGCAGTATGGGGGGACACTGTGCACTGACTCCCATGCAGTATGGGGGGACACTGTGCACTGACTCCCATGCAGTATGTGGGGACACTGTGCACTGACTCCCATGCAGTATGTGGGGACGCTGTGCACTGACTCCCATGCAGTATGTGGGGACACTGTGCCCTGACTCCCATGCAGTATGTGGGGACACTGTGCACTGACTCCCATGCAGTATGTGGGGACACTGTGCACTGACTCTCATGCAGTATGTGGGGACACTGTGCACTGACTCCCATGCAGTATGTGGGGACACTGTGCACTGACTCCCATGCAGTATGTGGGGACACTGTGCACTGACTCCCATGCAGTATGTGGGGACACTGTGCACTGACTCCCATGCAGAATGTGGGGACACTGTGCACTGACTCCCATGCAGAATGTGGGGACACTGTGCACTGACTCCCATGCAGAATGGGGGGACGCTGTGCGCTGACTCCCATGCAGAATGTGGGGACACTGTGCGCTGACTCCCGTGCAGAATGGGGGGACACTGTGCCCTGACTCCCATGCAGTATGTGGGGACACTGTGCACTGACTCTCATGCAGTATGTGGGGACACTGTGCACTGACTCCCATGCAGTATGTGGGGACACTGTGCACTGACTCCCATGCAGTATGTGGGGACACTGTGCCCTGACTCCCATGCAGTATGTGGGGACACTGTGCCCTGACTCCCATGCAGTATGTGGGGACACTGTGCACTGACTCCCATGCAGTATGTGGGGACACTGTGCACTGACTCCCATGCAGTATGTGGGTACACTGTGCCCTGACTCCCATGCAGTATGTGGGGACGCTGTGCCCTGACTCCCATGCAGTGTGTGGGGACACTGTGCACTGACTCCCATGCAGTATGTGGGGACGCTGTGCACTGACTTCCATGCAGTGTGTGGGGACACTGTGCACTGACTCCCATGCAGAATGGGGGGACACTGTGCTCTGACTCCCATGCAGAATGGGGGGGGCACTGTGCACTGACTCCCATGCAGAATGGGGAGACACTGTGCACTGACTTCCATGCAGTATGTGGGGACGCTGTGCACTGACTCCCATGCAGTATGTGGGGACACTGTGCACTGACTCCCATGCAGTGTGTGGGGACACTGTGCCCTGACTCCCATGCAGTGTGTGGGGACACTATGCCCTGACTCCCATGCAGTATGTGGGGACGCTGTGCACTGACTCCCATGCAGTATGTGGGGACGCTGTGCACTGACTCCCATGCAGTATGTGGGGACGCTGTGCGCTGACTCCCATGCAGTATGTGTGGACGCTGTGCACTGACTCCCATGCAGTATGTGGGGACACTGTGCGCTGACTCCCGTGCAGAATGGGGGGACACTGTGCCCTGACTCCCATGCAGTATGTGGGGACACTGTGCACTGACTCATGCAGTATGTGGGGACACTGTGCACTGACTCCCATGCAGTATGTGGGGACACTGTGCACTGACTCCCATGCAGTATGTGGGGACACTGTGCACTGACTCCCATGCAGTATGTGGGGACACTGTGCACTGACTCCCATGCAGTATGTGGGGACACTGTGCCCTGACTCCCATGCAGTATGTGGGGACACTGTGCACTGACTCTCATGCAGTATGTGGGGACACTGTGCACTGACTCCCATGCAGTATGTGGGGACACTGTGCACTGACTCCCATGCAGTATGTGGGGACACTGTGCACTGACTCTCATGCAGTATGTGGGGACACTGTGCACTGACTCCCATGCAGTATGTGGGGACACTGTGCACTGACTCCCATGCAGTATGTGGGGACACTGTGCACTGACTCCCATGCAGTATGTGGGTACACTGTGCCCTGACTCCCATGCAGTATGTGGGGACACTGTGCACTGACTCCCATGCAGTATGTGGGGACACTGTGCACTGACTCCCATGCAGTATGGGGGGACACTGTGCACTGACTCCCATGCAGTATGTGGGGACACTGTGCACTGACTCCCATGCAGTGTGTGGGGACACTGTGCACTGACTCCCATGCAGTATGGGGGGACACTGTGCACTGACTCCCATGCGGTATGGGGGGACACTGTGCACTGACTCCCATGCAGAATGGGGGGACACTGTGCACTGACTCCCATGCAGAATGGGGAGACACTGTGCACTGACTTCCATGCAGTATGTGGGGACGCTGTGCACTGACTCCCATGCAGTATGTGGGGACACTGTGCACTGACTCCCATGCAGTATGTGGGGGGACACTGTGCACTGACTCCCATGCAGTATGTGGGGACGCTGTGCGCTGACTCCCATGCAGTATGTGGGGACACTGTGCACTGACTCCCATGCAGTGTGTGGGGACACTGTGCCCTGACTCCCATGCAGTGTGTGGGGACACTATGCCCTGACTCCCATGCAGTATGTGGGGACGCTGTGCACTGACTCCCATGCAGTATGTGGGGACACTGTGCACTGACTCCCATGCAGTATGTGAGGACACTGTGCCCTGACTCCCATGCAGTATGTGGGGACACTGTGCACTGACTCCCATGCAGTATGGGGGGACACTGTGCACTGACTCCCATGCAGAATGTGGGGACGCTGTGCGCTGACTCCCATGCAGTATGTGGGGACGCTGTGCACTGACTCCCATGCAGTATGTGGGGACGCTGTGCGCTGACTCCCATGCAGTATGTGTGGACGCTGTGCACTGACTCCCATGCAGTATGTGGGGACGCTGTGCACTGACTCCCATGCAGTATGTGGGGACGCTCTGCCCTGACTCCCATGCAGTGTGTGGGGAGGCTGTGCACTGACTCCCATGCAGTATGGGGGGACACTGTGCACTGACTCCCATGCAGTATGTGGGGACACTGTGCACTGACTCCCATGCAGTATGTGGGGACGCTGTGCACTGACTCCCATGCAGTATGTGGGGACACTGTGCCCTGACTCCCATGCAGTATGTGGGGACACTGTGCACTGACTCCCATGCAGTATGTGAGGACACTGTGCACTGATTCCCATGCAGTATGTGGGGACACTGTGCGCTGACTCCCATGCAGTATGTGGGGACGCTGTGCACTGACTCCCATGCAGTGTGTGGGGACACTGTGCGCTGACTCCCATGCAGAATGTGGGGACACTGTGCCCTGACTCCCATGCAGTATGTGGGGACACTGTGCACTGACTCCCATGCAGTATGTGAGGACACTGTGCACTGATTCCCATGCAGTATGTGGGGACGCTGTGCACTGACTCCCATGCAGTGTGTGGGGACACTGTGCGCTGACTCCCATGCAGAATGTGGGGACGCTGTGCACTGACTCCCATGCAGTATGTGGGGACACTGTGCACTGACTCCCATGCAGTATGTGGGGACACTGTGCACTGACTCCCATGCAGAATGGGGGGACACTGTGCACTGACTCCCATGCAGAATGTGGGGACGCTGTGCGCTGACTCCCATGCAGTATGTGGGGACACTGTGCACTGACTCCCATGCAGAATGGGGGGACGCTGTGCGCTGACTCCCATGCAATATGTGGGGACACTGTGCACTGACTCCCATGCAGAATGTGGGGACGCTGTGCGCTGACTCCCATGCAGTATGTGGGGACACTGTGCACTGACTCCCATGCAGAATGGGGGGACGCTGTGCGCTGACTCACATGCAGTGTGTGGGGACACTGTGCACTGACTCCCATGCAGTATGTGGGGACACTGTGCACTGACTCCCATGCAGTATGTGGGGACGCTGTGCACTGACTCCCATGCAGAATGTGGGGACACTGTGCGCTGACTCCCGTGCAGAATGGGGGGACACTGTGCCCTGACTCCCATGCAGTATGTGGGGACACTGTGCACTGACTCACATGCAGTATGTGGGGACACTGTGCACTGACTCCCATGCAGTATGTGGGGACACTGTGCACTGACTCCCATGCAGTATGTGGGGACACTGTGCCCTGACTCCCATGCAGTATGTGGGGACACTGTGCACTGACTCCCATGCAGTATGTGGGGACACTGTGCACTGACTCCCATGCAGTATGTGGGGACACTGTGCACTGACTCCCATGCAGTATGTGGGTACACTGTGCCCTGACTCCCATGCAGTATGTGGGGACGCTGTGCCCTGACTCCCATGCAGTGTGTGGGGGACACTGTGCACTGACTCCCATGCAGTATGGGGGGACACTGTGCACTGACTCCCATGCAGTATGTGGGGACACTGTGCACTGACTTCCATGCAGTATGTGGGGACACTGTGCCCTGACTCCCATGCAGTATGTGGGGACACTGTGCACTGACTTCCATGCAGTATGTGGGGACACTGTGTCCTGACTCCCATGCAGTATGTGGCAGGACGCTGTGCACTGACTCCCATGCAGTATGTGGGGACGCTGTGCACTGACTCCCATGCAGTATGTGGGGACGCTCTGCCCTGACTCCCATGCAGTGTGTGGGGAGGCTGTGCACTGACTCCCATGCAGTATGGGGGGACACTGTGCACTGACTCCCATGCAGTATGTGGGGACACTGTGCACTGACTCCCATGCAGTATGTGGGGACACTGTGCACTGATTCCCATGCAGTATGTGGGGACACTGTGCGCTGACTCCCATGCAGTATGTGGGGACGCTGTGCACTGACTCCCATGCAGTGTGTGGGGACACTGTGCGCTGACTCCCATGCAGAATGTGGGGACACTGTGCCCTGACTCCCATGCAGTATGTGGGGACACTGTGCGCTGACTCCCATGCAGTGTGTGGGGACACTGTGCGCTGACTCCCATGCAGAATGTGGGGACGCTGTGCACTGACTCCCATGCAGTATGTGGGGACACTGTGCACTGACTCCCATGCAGTATGTGGGGACACTGTGCACTGACTCCCGTGCAGAATGGGGGGACACTGTGCACTGACTCCCATGCAGAATGTGGGGACGCTGTGCGCTGACTCCCATGCAGTATGTGGGGACACTGTGCACTGACTCCCATGCAGAATGGGGGGACGCTGTGCGCTGACTCCCATGCAATATGTGGGGACACTGTGCACTGACTCCCATGCAGAATGTGGGGACGCTGTGCGCTGACTCCCATGCAGTATGTGGGGACACTGTGCACTGACTCCCATGCAGAATGGGGGGACGCTGTGCGCTGACTCCCATGCAGTGTGTGGGGACACTGTGCACTGACTCCCATGCAGTATGTGGGGACACTGTGCACTGACTCCCATGCAGTATGTGGGGACGCTGTGCACTGACTCCCATGCAGAATGTGGGGACACTGTGCGCTGACTCCCGTGCAGAATGGGGGGACACTGTGCCCTGACTCCCATGCAGTATGTGGGGACACTGTGCACTGACTCACATGCAGTATGTGGGGACACTGTGCACTGACTCCCATGCAGTATGTGGGGACACTGTGCACTGACTCCCATGCAGTATGTGGGGACACTGTGCCCTGACTCCCATGCAGTATGTGGGGACACTGTGCACTGACTCCCATGCAGTATGTGGGGACACTGTGCACTGACTCCCATGCAGTGTGTGGGGACACTGTGCACTGACTCCCATGCAGTATGTGGGTACACTGTGCCCTGACTCCCATGCAGTATGTGGGGACGCTGTGCCCTGACTCCCATGCAGTGTGTGGGGACACTGTGCACTGACTCCCATGCAGTATGGGGGGACACTGTGCCCTGACTCCCATGCAGTATGTGGGGACACTGTGCACTGACTCCCATGCAGTATGTGGGGGACACTGTGCACTGACTCCCATGCAGTATGTGGGGGGACACTGTGCACTGACTCCCATGCAGTGTGTGGGGACACTGTGCCCTGACTCCCATGCAGTGTGTGGGGACGCTGTGCACTGACTCCCATGCAGTATGTGGGGGGGACACTGTGCACTGACTCCCATGCAGTATGTGGGGGGGACACTGTGCACTGACTCCCATGCAGTATGTGGGGACACTGTGCCCTGACTCCCATGCAGTATGTGGGGACACTGTGCGCTGACTCCCATGCAGTATGGGGGGACACTGTGCCCTGACTCCCATGCAGTATGTGGGGACACTGTGCGCTGACTCCCATGCAGTATGGGGGGACACTGTGCCCTGACTCCCATGCAGTATGTGGGGACACTGTGCACTGACTCCCATGCAGTATGTGGGGACACTGTGCGCTGACTCCCATGCAGTATGGGGGGACACTGTGCCCTGACTCCCATGCAGTATGTGGGGACGCTGTGCGCTGACTCCCATGCAGTATGGGGGGACACTGTGCCCTGACTCCCATGCAGTATGTGGGGACACTGTGCACTGACTCCCATGCAGTATGTGGGGGGACACTGTGCACTGACTCCCATGCAGTATGTGGGGACGCTGTGCACTGACTCCCATGCAGTATGTGGGGACACTGTGCACTGACTCCCATGCAGTATGGGGGGACACTGTGCCCTGACTCCCATGCAGTATGTGGGGACGCTGTGCACTGACTCCCATGCAGTGTGTGGGGACACAGTGCCCTGACTCCCATGCAGTATGTGGGGACGCTGTGCACTGACTCCCATGCAGTATGTGGGGGGACACTGTGCACTGACTCCCATGCAGTATGTGGGGACACTGTGCGCTGACTCCCATGCAGTATGGGGGGACACTGTGCCCTGACTCCCATGCAGTATGTGGGGACACTGTGCACTGACTCCCAAGCAGTATGTGGGGACGCTGTGCACTGACTCCCAAGCAGTATGTGGGGACACTGTGCGCTGACTCCCATGCAGTATGTGGGGACACTGTGCACTGACTCCCATGCAGTATGTGGGGACACTGTGCACTGACTCCCAAGCAGTATGTGGGGACGCTGTGCACTGACTCCCAAGCAGTATGTGGGGACACTGTGCGCTGACTCCCATGCAGTATGTGGGGACACTGTGCGCTGACTCCCATGCAGTATGGGGGGACACTGTGCCCTGACTCCCATGCAGTATGTGGGGACACTGTGCACTGACTCCCAAGCAGTATGTGGGGACGCTGTGCACTGACTCCCAAGCAGTATGTGGGGACACTGTGCGCTGACTCCCATGCAGTATGTGGGGACGCTGTGCCCTGACTCCCATGCAGTATGTGGGGACGCTGTGCACTGACTCCCATGCAGTATGTGGGGACGCTGTGCACTGACTCCCATGCAGTATGTGGGGATGCTGTGCACTGACTCCCATGCAGTATGTGGGGACGCTGTGCACTGACTCCCATGCAGTATGTGGGGACGCTGTGCACTGACTCCCATGCAGTATGTGGGGATGCTGTGCACTGACTCCCATGCAGTATGTGGGGACGCTGTGCACTGACTCCCATGCAGTATGTGGGGACGCTGTGCACTGACTCCCATGCAGTGTGTGGGGACGCTGTGCACTGACTCCCATGCAGTATGTGGGGATGCTGTGCACTGACTCCCATGCAGTATGTGGGGACGCTGTGCCCTGACTCCCATGCAGTATGTGGGGACACTGTGCACTGACTCCCATGCAGTATGTGGGGACGCTGTGCACTGACTCCCATGCAGTATGTGGGGATGCTGTGCACTGACTCCCATGCAGTATGTGGGGATGCTGTGCACTGACTCCCATGCAGTATGTGGGGACGCTGTGCCCTGACTCCCATGCAGTATGTGGGGACACTGTGCCCTGACTCCCATGCAGTATGTGGGGACGCTGTGCACTGACTCCCAAGCAGTATGTGGGGACACTGTGCACTGACTCCCATGCAGTATGTGGGGACGCTGTGCCCTGACTCCCATGCAGTATGTGGGGACGCTGTGCACTGACTCCCATGCAGTATGTGGGGATGCTGTGCACTGACTCCCATGCAGTATGTGGGGACGCTGTGCCCTGACTCCCATGCAGTATGTGGGGACACTGTGCCCTGACTCCCATGCAGTATGTGGGGACGCTGTGCACTGACTCCCATGCAGTATGTGGGGACGCTGTGCCCTGACTCCCATGCAGTATGGGGGTTGTTGGATCAGCAGAACTATAACGCAGGATGAGGTTCTCGCCTTCTTACACTGGATCCCAGGTCCAGCTCTATGCACATACCGATGTAGCCCACGTCATTGCAACGCGCGGTGCGCTGCAGCGGGAGAAGCCGCCATTGTTTTGAATCAGGCGTGTCCGTGTGAAGGGGGCGGGGCCACCACGCTAGGTTACCCGCCGGGGGTTTGCACCGCGGGCTTCAGTAACATCGGCTACATCGGCGTGTCTCTCTTCAACCTCATCTGCTATGCTACTTCTACAAGCACATTAGTTCCTGTTGGGTGCGTGGCTGTGCGTGGCTGCGTGGCGCTGCGTGGCTGTGCAGCGTTCCTCACCTGGAGAGGGGCTCCCTTATTTTAGAATCCGTGGTCCTGTAGATCAGGGGGGCTCAACTCCAGTCCTCAAGACCCCACCCAGCAGGTCAGGTTTTAAGGATATTCCAGCTTCAGCACAGGTGGCTCAATCAGTGGCTCAGTCGATGACTGAGCCACCTGTGCTGAAGCAGAGACTGATTGAGCTACCTGTGCTGAAGCAGAGACTGATTGAGCTACCTGTGCTGAAGCTGAGATATCCTTAAAACCTGACATGTTGGGGGGGGGAGGGGGGGGGGTCTTGAGGAATGAATCCGCTCCGGGTCAGAGAGGCCACGCCACGCCACGCCGGCTGGAACTCACCACACAGGACATACACGGCGGTGGACACAGCAAACAGGACGAGTATTAAAAAAAAAAAATAAAAAAAGAAAAACAGGACGAGTATTACGGTCCCGGGTCCAACGTCCTCAGCCTGGCAGCTGCTGGGGCAGATGCACGGACTCTGCACAAACATCTCCAGCACGTCGGGACGCTGGGCGTGCGAGGGGAGGGTGACGGAGCTCGTGGGGCTGCAGTTAAAGTGGACAACGGTCCTGGACGGGCTGCCGGGCGCCGCTGGGGAGACAGATAATGTCACTGGGGTGATAACAGGACTCCCGACACCTGTGTGACCCCAATGTATATACACACACAATGTGTGTGTGTGTATATATTCTCACACACACACACCGGGCGTGGCTGCACGCTGCTCGCACACGCTGGACACACGCAGGCATACGTCTTACCCCGATAGGTGACGGACAGGACTCTGCTCTCGTTGCTGTAATTAAATTCATTGTCCTCGTGCTGCCCGAAAGCCACGTAACGGGCCACCCTCCCCTGGGACCACGGATCCCTAAAAACAGACACATCTCAGGGAGGTGCTTCGTCTGTTACCTGCAAGACCCCCATCCCATGCTCATATTAAGTACACTCGCCTCCCTCCCAGGTCAGGTTTTCAGGATATCCCTGCTTCAGCACAGGTGGCTCAATCAGTCCCAGCTTCAGCACAAGTGGCTCAATCTTAGACTGAGCCTCTGATTGAGCCACCTGTGCTGAAGCAGGGATATCCTGAAAACCTGACCTGTTGGAAGGGCTTCAGGACTGGAGTTGAGCCCCCCTTTATTAGACAGCAGATAATACCGTTGCATGCTTTGATTTGATAATGAGGATAGCCTTGTGTCTATAATAACATAAAACGGTTTCTTACAGTGTACTCAGAATTCAGCAGGCGCAATAAGTCCCTGCCCCGCAGAGCTTGCAATCTAACCGTACTGCCTGAGGCGCAGGGAGATAAAGTGACTTGCCCAAGGTCACAAGGAAATGACCCCTGGGATTGGAAACAGGGTCCCCTGCTTCATACTCGGCGTCAGTGCCTTTACTCACTGAGCCGCTCGTTCAGCCCTAAGTAAAGCCTGTGTGAATTCTGCTGCTGCATTAGCCCCTACCACCTCTGCTGGGAGGTTATTCCATGAATCCACCACCCTTTCAGCGTATTTTCTGACATTTCCCCTCCGCCCTCCCACCCTCCTTCAGAGAACGACCTCCTGTTCTCGCTCTTCTCTCTCTCTGTAATGTGCTTCCTCCTGTACTTTGCTGAAACCCTTTATGTATTTGACAGTCTCTCTCATACCCCCCTCTCCCCCCCAAGCTGCACATACTAAGGTCCTTTAGAGATTATACTCGTCCCGATGGCGCTCGTGCACAAATTGCATAATCCTACTGAGGCCGCCCCCTAGAGCGCACGTCACGCAGCGCGACCGCGTATTGAAAAGACAAAAAATGTTGTCTTTTCAAGCATGGCCCCGTGACGTCCCCGTCACGTGAGCGGTTCAGCCAATGAGTGAACAAGCTTCGTGACGCGTCCGCCACGCCTCCCCAATCACCTGCAGCTCAGTTCACACATCGCTCGGGCAGCAGGCGGTGCGCGAGGCTATGCGGACTGCCGCGCGCAGGTAGTATACTTGGTCCCTCCTGCTAAGTTGCGTAATGTACATCGTGCCCATTCTTCTACGCGCGACCTCCAGTTGCTTAACGTCTTTCTGAAGATCTGCGCCCGTATTTACTGCGCAGAAGATACCGGACATCCCAAGTCCATGGAAGGTTTTATGTCTGAGCGCTGCTTAGTAAATAAGGCCCTTGGGCTGCAGGAACTGGGCACAGAACTCTGGGTGAGGTTGTTAGATCGCCCGATAAACGGTGGCAGCCTCTCTAACGCCCGAGATCTGACGTGTACCCTGAATGAGTAGGGTGAGAGGGCAGGGTGCTGTGCCCGTTACCTGCTCACGACACAGACAGCCACGTGCGAGCAGTTCATGAGGCCCTGCAGGCTCACTGAAGGGGTGGCAGGGACTGAACGTGCTGAATCCTCCATCCCGCTGACCTCTTCCCCGCGCTGGACCCTCCTGCCCCGTATCAGGAACCCCCTCAGCCATCCCCCAGCCTCGCCAGGCTGATAACCCTGAGCCGTCCTTCATCAGGCACTTGCAGGGATTCACACGGATGCAGCCGGAGGGATCTCCCCAAACCAGCCCAAGCAGCAGAGCAGCCGGACGTAGGCCCGGAGCCATCCTGAGAGACGACTGCAGCGCTGCGCGGAGATCTGTGGCACCCGCGTGTGAAATAGCGAAGAGGACCCAGCCCTGCTAACCCTTTCACTGCCAGGGGGGAGAGCGCGGGAGAAAGTCTGATATTCCTCCAGTAGGGTAACACAAAATAGTTTCATCAGCAATACAATGAAATCGCATCTTCATTTGCTTGTTCTTGGACTGTTCCCGGTTAGGCGGAGGCGCCCGGAGGTGGCAGACCCGTGGGTTCAAAAGCACTGATCCAATGAGTGCAACATTTGTTTTGCGCTACTTTCAGCTACGTGCTAGGCGTCGTCCGTGCTGCTGGAGACCGCGCGGAGGCGTCTGCGCGAGGCGCGATCACATGATCTCACCCATAGACCGCGCGCGGGTGACAGCAGGAGGGGGCGCGTGTTGCGCGAGGAATCAGTTGAAACTGATTTCTCGGCGCGAAGAAGGCAGGTCATGTAAGCGGTTTGCCCCAAAGAGGGCGAACGAGCTCCGTGATGTCACAGACACGCCCCCCCACCCCCCATGGCGCATCTACTGTGGCCAGAAAATGCACCCAGTTTCATGCGGGTGACGTCACGAATGCGCACGCCTCCGCGCGGACAAAGGCTGTATGGACGCAGCCTAAGATGCAATCCAAGCGGCCGTGTACCCCCCATTATCTTTCGTTTTTTTTACGTAGAATTGAAGCAGGGGGTCTCCGGAGCTGAACCCCAATAGATTTCAGCTCCGCGGACCCCCTGCTTCCGGCAGATACTTCCCTCCGTAGGGGGTGCCGGTAGTCACTCCGCTCGGCGTTATATAAAGATATATACTAGGAAGCAGGAAACAGTGAGGAAGACGGAAGGCATTAACCCCTCTGCCCTGCCAATGCGCTGCAGGCCCCCTCTGGCAGCCGAGGGGTTAATATGTTGCGTCACCATAAAATATGTCACATATAGTCTTTTTATATGGGTGGTTCCCGGCTTTATA